>NW_022881715.1:0-241509 GCF_009870125.1 Drosophila pseudoobscura | reverse complement strand
TCCCTATCCAACACTGGCATGTATACTGAACCACCGCACCTATATAGCATCCACGCTCCAGGAAATGTGGCAGGATCGCATATTTTTGGGCATAAGCACCAATATGGCAATATAGCCCCAAAAAAGTGGAACCTCCGCAACTATATGGCACCTGCACTTATATAGAACACTTCCCTATCCAGCACTGGCATGTATACTGAACCACCGCACCTATAGCCCCCACGCTCCAGGAAATGTGGCAGGATCGCACATCTTGGGCATAAGCACCAATATGCCAATATAGCCCCAAAAAAGTGTAACCTCCGCAACTATATGGCACCTGCACTTATATAGAACACTTCCCTATCCAGCACTGGCATGTATACTGAACCACCGCACCTATATAGCATCCACGCTCCAGGAAATGTGGCAGGATCGCACATCTTGGGCATAAGCACCAATATGGCAATATAGCCCCAAAAAAGTGGAACCTCCGCAACTATATGGCACCTGCACTTATATAGAACCCTTCCCTATCCAGCACTGGCATGTATACCGAACCACCCCACCTATATAGCATCCACGCTCCAGGAAATGTGGCAGGATCGCACATCTTGGGCATAAGCACCAATATGGCAATATAGCCCCAAAAAAGTGTAACCTCCGCAACTATATGGCACCTGCACTTATATAGAACACTTCCCTATCCAGCACTGGCATGTATACTGAACCACCGCACCTATATAGCATCCACGCTCCAGGAAATGTGGCAGGATCGCACATCTTGGGCATAAGCACCAATATGGCAATATAGCCCCAAAAAAGTGGAACCTCCGCAACTATATGGCACCTGCACTTATATAGAACCCTTCCCTATCCAGCACTGGCATGTATACCGAACCACCCCACCTATATAGCATCCACGCTCCAGGAAATGTGGCAGGATCGCACATCTTGGGCATAAGCACCAATATGGCAATATAGCCCCAAAAAAGTGGAACCTCCGCAACTATATGGCACCTGCACTTATATAGAACACTTCCCTATCCAGCACTGGCATGTATACTGAACCACCGCACCTATATAGCATCCACGCTCCAGGAAATGTGGCAGGATCGCATATTTTGGGCATAAGCACCAATATGGCAATATAGACCCAAAAAAGTGGAACCTCCGAAATTATATGGCACCTGCACTTATATAGAGCCCTTCCCTATCCAGCACTGGCATGTATACTGAACCACCGCACCTATATAGCATCCACGCTCCAGGAAATGTGGCAGGATCGCACATCTTGGGCATAAGCACCAATATGGCAATATAGACCCAAAAAAGTCGAACCTCCGAAATTATATGGCACCTGCACTTATATAGAGCCCTTCCCTATCCAGCACTGGCATGTATACTGAACCACCGCACCTATATAGCCCCCACGCTCCAGGAAATGTGGCAGGATCGCACATCTTGGGCATAAGCACCAATATGGCAATATAGCCCCAAAAAAGTGGAACCTCCGCAACTATATGGCTTCTGCACTTATATAGAACCCGTCCCTATCCAGCACTGGCATGTATACTGAACCACCGCACCTATATAGCCCCCACGCTCCAGGAAATGTGGCAGGATCGCACATCTTGGGCATAAGCACCAATATGGCAATATAGCCCCAAAAAAGTGGAACCTCCGCAACTATATGGCTTCTGCACTTATATAGAACCCGTCCCTATCCAGCACTGGCATGTATACTGAACCACCGCACCTATATAGCCCCCACGCTCCAGGAAATGTGGCAGGATCGCACATCTTGGGCATAAGCACCAATATGGCAATATAGCCCCAAAAAAGTGGAACCTCCGCAACTATATGGCTTCTGCACTTATATAAAACCCGTCCCTATCCAGCACTGGCATGTATACTGAACCACCGCACCTATATAGCCCCCACGCTCCAGGAAATGTGGCAGGATCGCACATCTTGGGCATAAGCACCAATATGGCAATATAGCCCCAAAAAAGTGGAACCTCCGCAACTATATGGCACCTGCACTTATATAGAACCCTTCCCTATCCAGCACTGGCATGTATACCGAACCACCGCACCTATATAGCATCCACGCTCCAGGAAATGTGACAGGATCGCACATCTTGGGCATAAGCACCAATATGGCAATATAGCCCCAAAAAAGTGGAACCTCCGCAACTATATGGCACCTGCACTTATATAGAACACTTCCCTATCCAGCACTGGCATGTATACTGAACCACCGCACCTATATAGCATCCACGCTGCAGGAAATGTGGCAGGATCGCACATCTTTGGCATAAGCACCAATATGGCAATATAGCCCCAAAAAAGTGGAACCTCCGCAACTATATGGCACCTGCACTTATATAGAACACTTCCCTATCCAGCACTGGCATGTATACTGAACCACCGCACCTATATAGTATCCACGCTCCAGGAAATGTGGCAGGATCGCATATTTTGGGCATAAGCACCAATATGGCAATATAGACCCAAAAAAGTGGAACCTCCGAAATTATATGGCACCTGCACTTATATAGAACACTTCCCTATCCAGCACTGGCATGTATACTGAACCACCGCACCTATATAGCATCCACGCTCCAGGAAATGTGGCAGGATCGCATATTTTGGGCATAAGCACCAATATGGCAATATAGACCCAAAAAGTGGAACCTCCGAAATTATATGGCACCTGCACTTATATAGAGCCCTTCCCTATCCAGCACTGGCATGTATACTGAACCACCGCACCTATATAGCATCCACGCTCCAGGAAATGTGGCAGGATCGCACATCTTGGGCATAAGCACCAATATGGCAATATAGCCCCAAAAAAGTGGAACCTCCGCAACTATATGGCTTCTGCACTTATATAGAACCCGTCCCTATCCAGCACTGGCATGTATACTGAACCACCGCACCTATATAGCATCCACGCTCCAGGAAATGTGGCAGGATCGCATATTTTGGGCATAAGCACCAATATGGCAATATAGACCCAAAAAAGTCGAACCTCCGAAATTATATGGCACCTGCACTTATATAGAGCCCTTCCCTATCCAGCACTGGCATGTATACTGAACCACCGCACCTATATAGCCCCCACGCTCCAGGAAATGTGGCAGGATCGCACATCTTGGGCATAAGCACCAATATGGCAATATAGCCCCAAAAAAGTCGAACCTCCGCAACTATATGGCTTCTGCACTTATATAGAACCCGTCCCTATCCAGCACTGGCATGTATACTGAACCACCGCACCTATATAGCCCCCACGCTCCAGGAAATGTGGCAGGATCGCACATCTTGGGCATAAGCACCAATATGGCAATATAGCCCCAAAAAAGTGGAACCTCCGCAACTATATGGCACCTGCACTTATATAGAACCCTTCCCTATCCAGCACTGGCATGTATACCGAACCACCGCACCTATATAGCATCCACGCTCCAGGAAATGTGGCAGGATCGCACATCTTGGGCATAAGCACCAATATGGCAATATAGCCCCAAAAAAGTGGAACCTCCGCAACTATATGGCACCTGCACTTATATAGAACACTTCCCTATCCAGCACTGGCATGTATACTGAACCACCGCACCTATATAGCATCCACGCTGCAGGAAATGTGGCAGGATCGCACATCTTAGGCATAAGCACCAATATGGCAATATAGCCCCAAAAAAGTGGAACCTCCGCAACTATATGGCACCTGCACTTATATAGAACACTTCCCTATCCAGCACTGGCATGTATACTGAACCACCGCACCTATATAGCATCCACGCTCCAGGAAATGTGGCAGGATCGCATATTTTGGGCATAAGCACCAATATGGCAATATAGACCCAAAAAAGTGGAACCTCCGAAATTATATGGCACCTGCACTTATATAGAACACTTCCCTATCCAGCACTGGCATGTATACTGAACCACCGCACCTATATAGCATCCACGCTCCAGGAAATGTGGCAGGATCGTATATTTTGGGCATAAGCACCAATATGGCAATATAGCCCCAAAAAAGTGGAACCTCCGCAACTATATGGCTTCTGCACTTATATAGAACCCTTCCCTATCCAGCACTGGCATGTATACTGAACCACCGCACCTATATAGCATCCACGCTGCAGGAAATGTGGCAGGATCGCACATCTTGGGCATAAGCACCAATATGGCAATATAGCCCCAAAAAAGTGGAACCTCCGCAACTATATGGCACCTGCACTTATATAGAACACTTCCCTATCCAGCACTGGCATGTATACTGAACCACCGCACCTATATAGCATCCACGCTGCAGGAAATGTGGCAGGATCGCACATCTTAGTCATAAGCACCAATATGGCAATATAGCCCCAAACAAGTGGAACCTCCGCAACTATATGGCACCTGCACTTATATAGAACACTTCCCTATCCAGCACTGGCATGTATACTGAACCACCGCACCTATATAGCATCCACGCTCCAGGAAATGTGGCAGGATCGCACATCTTGGGCATAAGCACCAATATGGCAATATAGCCCCAAAAAAGTGGAACCTCCGAAATTATATGGCACCTGCACTTATATAGAACACTTCCCTATCCAGCACTGGCATGTATACTGAACCACCGCACCTATATAGCATCCACGCTGCAGGAAATGTGGCAGGATCGCACATCTTGGGCATAAGCACCAATATGGCAATATAGCCCCAAAAAAGTGGAACCTCCGCAACTATATGGCACCTGCACTTATATAGAACCCTTCCCTATCCAGCACTGGCATGTATACCGAACCACCGCACCTATATAGCATCCACGCTCCAGGAAATGTGGCAGGATCGCACATCTTGGGCATAAGCACCAATATGGCAATATAGCCCCAAAAAAGTGGAACCTCCGCAACTATATGGCACCTGCACTTATATAGAACACTTCCCTATCCAGCACTGGCATGTATACTGAACCACCGCACCTATATAGCATCCACGCTGCAGGAAATGTGGCAGGATCGCACATCTTAGGCATAAGCACCAATATGGCAATATAGCCCCAAAAAAGTGGAATCTCCGCAACTATATGGCACCTGCACTTATATAGAACACTTCCCTATCCAGCACTGGCATGTATACTGAACCACCGCACCTATATAGCATCCACGCTCCAGGAAATGTGGCAGGATCGCATATTTTGGGCATAAGCACCAATATGGCAATATAGACCCAAAAAAGTGGAACCTCCGAAATTATATGGCACCTGCACTTATATAGAACACTTCCCTATCCAGCACTGGCATGTATACTGAACCACCGCACCTATATAGCATCCACGCTCCAGGAAATGTGGCAGGATCGTATATTTTGGACATAAGCACCAATATGGCAATATAGCCCCAAAAAAGTGGAACCTCCGCAACTATATGGCTTCTGCACTTATATAGAACCCTTCCCTATCCAGCACTGGCATGTATACTGAACCACCGCACCTATATAGCATCCACGCTGCAGGAAATGTGGCAGGATCGCACATCTTGGGCATAAGCACCAATATGGCAATATAGCCCCAAAAAAGTGGAACCTCCGCAACTATATGGCACCTGCACTTATATAGAACACTTCCCTATCCAGCACTGGCATGTATACTGAACCACCGCACCTATATAGCATCCACGCTGCAGGAAATGTGGCAGGATCGCACATCTTAGTCATAAGCACCAATATGGCAATATAGCCCCAAAAAAGTGGAACCTCCGCAACTATATGGCACCTGCACTTATATAGAACACTTCCCTATCCAGCACTGGCATGTATACTGAACCACCGCACCTATATAGCATCCACGCTCCAGGAAATGTGGCAGGATCGCACATCTTGGGCATAAGCACCAATATGGCAATATAGCCCCAAAAAAGTGGAACCTCCGAAATTATATGGCACCTGCACTTATATAGAGCCCTTCCCTATCCAGCACTGGCATGTATACTGAACCACCGCACCTATATAGCATCCACGCTCCAGGAAATGTGGCAGGATCGTATATTTTGGGCATAAGCACCAATATGGCAATATAGCCCCAAAAAAGTGGAACCTCCGCAACTATATGGCTTCTGCACTTATATAGAACCCTTCCCTATCCAGCACTGGCATGTATACTGAACCACCGCACCTATATAGCATCCACGCTGCAGGAAATGTGGCAGGATCGCACATCTTGGGCATAAGCACCAATATGGCAATATAGCCCCAAAAAAGTGGAACCTCCGCAACTATATGGCACCTGCACTTATATAGAACCCTTCCCTATCCAGCACTCGCATGTATACTGAACCACCGCACCTATATAGCATCCACGCTCCAGGAAATGTGGCAGGATCGCACATCTTGGGCATAAGCACCAATATGGCAATATAGCCCCAAAAAAGTGGAACCTCCGCAACTATATGGCACCTGCACTTATATAGAACACTTCCCTATCCAGCACTGGCATGTATACTGAACCACCGCACCTATATAGCATCCACGCTGCAGGAAATGTGGCAGGATCGCACATCTTGGGCATAAGCACCAATATGGCAATATAGCCCCAAAAAAGTGGAACCTCCGCAACTATATGGCACCTGCACTTATATAGAACCCTTCCCTACCCAGCACTGGCATGTATACTGAACCACCGCAAATATATAGCATCCACGCTCCAGGAAATGTGGCAGGATCGCATATTTTGGGCATAAGCACCAATATGGCAATATAGACCCAAAAAAGTGGAGCCTCCGAAATTATATGGCACCTGCACTTATATAGAGCCCTTCCCTATCCAGCACTGGTATGTATACTGAACCACCGCACCTATATAGCATCCACGCTCCAGGAAATGTGGCAGGATCGCACATCTTGGGCATAAGCACCAATATGGCAATATAGCCCCAAAAAAGTGGAACCTCCGCAACTATATGGCACCTGCACTTATATAGAACACTTCCCTATCCAGCACTGGCATGTATACTGAACAACCGCACCTATATAGCCCCCACGCTCCAGGAAATGTGGCAGGATCGCACATCTTGGGCATAAGCACCAATATGGCAATATAGCCCCAAAAAAGTGGAACCTCCGCAACTATATGGCACCTGCACTTATATAGAACCCTTCCCTATCCAGCACTGGCATGTATACCGAACCACCTCACCTATATAGCATCCACGCTGCAGGAAATGTGGCAGGATCGCACATCTTGGTCATAAGCACCAATATGGCAATATAGCCCTAAAAAAGTGTAACCTCCGCAACTATATGGCACCTGCACTTATATAGAACCCTTCCCTACCCAGCACTGGCATGTATACTGAACCACCGCAAATATATATAGCATCCACGCTCCAGGAAATGTGGCAGGATCGCATATTTTGGGCATAAGCACCAATATGGCAATATAGACACAAAAAAGTGGAGCCTCCGAAATTATATGGCACCTGCACTTATATAGAGCCCTTCCCTATCCAGCACTGGTATGTATACTGAACCACCGCACCTATATAGCATCCACGCTCCAGGAAATGTGGCAGGATCGCACATCTTGGGCATAAGCACCAATATGGCAATATAGCCCCAAAAAAGTGGAACCTCCGCAACTATATGGCACCTGCACTTATATAGAACACTTCCCTATCCAGCACTGGCATGTATACTGAACCACCGCACCTATATAGCCCCCACGCTCCAGGAAATGTGGCAGGATCGCACATCTTGGGCATAAGCACCAATATGGCAATATAGCCCCAAAAAAGTGGAACCTCCGCAACTATATGGCACCTGCGCTTATATAGAACCCTTCCCTATCCAGCACTGGCATGTATACCGAACCACCTCACCTATATAGCATCCACGCTCCAGGAAATGTGGCAGGATCGCACATCTTGGGCATAAGCACCAATATGGCAATATAGCCCCAAAAAAGTGGAACCTCCGCAACTATATGGCACCTGCACTTATATAGAACACTTACCTATCCAGCACTGGCATGTATACTGAACCACCGCACCTATATAGCCCCCACGCTCCAGGAAATGTGGCAGGATCGCACATCTTGGGCATAAGCACCAATATGGCAATATAGCCCCAAAAAAGTGGAACCTCCGCAACTATATGGCACCTGCACTTATATAGAACACTTCCCTATCCAGCACTGGCATGTATACTGAACCACCGCACCTATATAGCATCCACGCTGCAGGAAATGTGGCAGGATCGAACATCTTGGGCATAAGCACCAATATGGCAATATAGCCCCAAAAAAGTGGAACCTGCGCAACTATATGGCACCTGCACTTATATAGAACCCTTCCCTATCCAGCACTGGCATGTATACCGAACCACCTCACCTATATAGCATCCACGCTCCAGGAAATGTGGCAGGATCGTATATTTTGGGCATAAGCACCAATATGGCAATATAGCCCCAAAAGAGTGGAACCTCCGCAACTATATGGCTTCTGCACTTATATAGAACCCTTCCCTATCCAGCACTGGCATGTATACTGAACCACCGCACCTATATAGCATCCACGCTCCAGGAAATGTGGCAGGATCGCACATCTTGGGCATAAGCACCAATATGGCAATATAGCCCCAAAAAAGTGGAACCTCCGCAACTATATGGCACCTGCACTTATATAGAACACTTCCCTATCCAGCACTGGCATGTATACTGAACCACCGCACCTATATAGCATCCACGCTGCAGGAAATGTGGCAGGATCGCACATCTTGGGCATAAGCACCAATATGGCAATATAGCCCCAAAAAAGTGGAACCTCCGCAACTATATGGCACCTGCACTTATATAGAACACTTCCCTATCCAGCACTGTCATGTATACTGAACCACCGCACCTATATAGCCCCCACGCTCCAGGAAATGTGGCAGGATCGCACATCTTGGGCATAAGCACCAATATGGCAATATAGCCCCAAAAAAGTGGAACCTCCGCAACTATATGGCACCTGCACTTATATAGAACACTTCCCTATCCAGCACTGGCATGTATACTGAACCACCGCACCTATATAGCCCCCACGCTCCAGGAAATGTGGCAGGATCGCACATCTTGGGCATAAGCACCAATATGGCAATATAGCCCCAAATAAGTGGAACCTCCGCAACTATATGGCTTCTGCACTTATATAGAACCCGTCCCTATCCAGCACTGGCATGTATACTGAACCACCGCACCTATATAGCCCCCACGCTCCAGGAAATGTGGCAGGATCGCACATCTTGGGCATAAGCACCAATATGGCAATATAGCCCCAAAAAAGTGGAACCTCCGCAACTATATGGCACCTGCACTTATATAGAACCCTTCCCTATCCAGCACTGGCATGTATACCGAACCACCGCACCTATATAGCATCCACGCTCCAGGAAATGTGGCAGGATCGCACATCTTGGGCATAAGCACCAATATGGCAATATAGCCCCAAAAAAGTGGAACCTCCGCAACTATATGGCACCTGCACTTATATAGAACACTTCCCTATCCAGCACTGGCATGTATACTGAACCACCGCACCTATATAGCCCCCACGCTCCAGGAAATGTGGCAGGATCGCACATCTTGGGCATAAGCACCAATATGGCAATATAGCCCCAAAAAAGTGGAACCTCCGCAACTATATGGCACCTGCACTTATATAGAACCCTTCCCTATCCAGCACTGGCATGTATACCGAACCACCTCACCTATATAGCATCCACGCTGCAGGAAATGTGGCAGGATCGCACATCTTGGGCATAAGCACCAATATGGCAATATAGCCCTAAAAAAGTGTAACCTCCGCAACTATATGGCACCTGCACTTATATAGAACCCTTCCCTACCCAGCACTGGCATGTATACTGAACCACCGCAAATATATATAGCATCCACGCTCCAGGAAATGTGGCAGGATCGCATATTTTGGGCATAAGCACCAATATGGCAATATAGACACAAAAAAGTGGAGCCTCCGAAATTATATGGCACCTGCACTTATATAGAGCCCTTCCCTATCCAGCACTGGTATGTATACTGAACCACCGCACCTATATAGCATCCACGCTCCAGGAAATGTGGCAGGATCGCACATCTTGGGCATAAGCACCAATATGGCAATATAGCCCCAAAAAAGTGGAACCTCCGCAACTATATGGCACCTGCACTTATATAGAACACTTCCCTATCCAGCACTGGCATGTATACTGAACCACCGCACCTATATAGCCCCCACGCTCCAGGAAATGTGGCAGGATCGCACATCTTGGGCATAAGCACCAATATGGCAATATAGCCCCAAAAAAGTGGAACATCCGCAACTATATGGCACCTGCGCTTATATAGAACCCTTCCCTATCCAGCACTGGCATGTATACCGAACCACCTCACCTATATAGCATCCACGCTCCAGGAAATGTGGCAGGATCGCACATCTTGGGCATAAGCACCAATATGGCAATATAGCCCCAAAAAAGTGGAACCTCCGCAACTATATGGCACCTGCACTTATATAGAACACTTACCTATCCAGCACTGGCATGTATACTGAACCACCGCACCTATAAAGCCCCCACGCTCCAGGAAATGTGGCAGGATCGCACATCTTGGGCATAAGCACCAATATGGCAATATAGCCCCAAAAAAGTGGAACCTCCGCAACTATATGGCACCTGCACTTATATAGAACACTTCCCTATCCAGCACTGGCATGTATACTGAACCACCGCACCTATATAGCATCCACGCTGCAGGAAATGTGGCAGGATCGCACATCTTGGGCATAAGCACCAATATGGCAATATAGCCCCAAAAAAGTGGAACCTCCGCAACTATATGGCACCTGCACTTATATAGAACCCTTCCCTATCCAGCACTGGCATGTATACCGAACCACCTCACCTATATAGCATCCACGCTCCAGGAAATGTGGCAGGATCGTATATTTTGGGCATAAGCACCAATATGGCACTATAGCCCCAAAAAAGTGGAACCTCCGCAACTATATGGCTTCTGCACTTATATAGAACCCTTCCCTATCCAGCACTGGCATGTATACTGAACCACCGCACCTATATAGCATCCACGCTCCAGGAAATGTGGCAGGATCGCACATCTTGGGCATAAGCACCAATATGGCAATATAGCCCCAAAAAAGTGGAACCTCCGCAACTATATGGCACCTGCACTTATATAGAACACTTCCCTATCCAGCACTGGCATGTATACTGAACCACCGCACCTATATAGCATCCACGCTGCAGGAAATGTGGCAGGATCGCACATCTTGGGCATAAGCACCAATATGGCAATATAGCCCCAAAAAAGTGGAACCTCCGCAACTATATGGCACCTGCACTTATATAGAACACTTCCCTATCCAGCACTGTCATGTATACTGAACCACCGCACCTATATAGCATCCACGCTGCAGGAAATGTGGCAGGATCGCACATCTTGGGCATAAGCACCAATATGGCAATATAGCCCCAAAAAAGTGGAACCTCCGCAACTATATGGCACCTGCACTTATATAGAACACTTCCCTATCGAGCACTGGCATGTATACTGAACCACCGCACCTATATAGCCCGAACGCTCCAGGAAATGTGGCAGGATCGCACATCTTGGGCATAAGCACCAATATGGCAATATAGCCCCAAATAAGTGGAACCTCCGCAACTATATGGCTTCTGCACTTATATAGAACTCGTCCCTATCCAGCACTGGCATGTATACTGAACCACCGCACCTATATAGCCCCCACGCTCCAGGAAATGTGGCAGGATCGCACATCTTGGGCATAAGCAACAATATGGCAATATAGCCCCAAAAAAGTGGAACCTCCGCAACTATATGGCACCTGCACTTATATAGAACCCTTCCCTATCCAGCACTGGCATGTATACCGAACCACCTCACCTATATAGCATCCACGCTCCAGGAAATGTGGCAGGATCGTATATTTTGGGCATAAGCACCAATATGGCAATATAGCCCCAAAAAAGTGGAACCTCCGCAACTATATGGCTTCTGCACTTATATAGAACCCTTCCCTATCCAGCACTGGCATGTATACTGAACCACCGCACCTATATAGCATCCACGCTGCAGGAAATGTGGCAGGATCGCACATCTTGGGCATAAGCACCAATATGGCAATATAGCCCCAAAAAAGTGGAACCTCCGCAACTATATGGCACCTGCACTTATATAGAACACTTCCCTATCCAGCACTGTCATGTATACTGAACCACCGCACCTATATAGCATCCACGCTCCAGGAAATGTGGCAGGATCGCACATCTTGGGCATAAGCACCAATATGGCAATATAGCCCCAAAAAAGTGGAACCTCCGCAACTATATGGCACCTGCACTTATATAGAACCCTTCCCTATCCAGCACTGGCATGTATACCGAACCACCGCACCTATATAGCATCCACGCTCCAGGAAATGTGGCAGGATCGCACATCTTGGGCATAAGCACCAATATGGCAATATAGCCCCAAAAAAGTGGAACCTCCGCAACTATATGGCACCTGCACTTATATAGAACACTTCCCTATCCAGCACTGGCATGTATACTGAACCACCGCACCTATATAGCATCCACGCTCCAGGAAATGTGGCAGGATCGCATATTTTGGGCATAAGCACCAATATGGCAATATAGACCCAAAAAAGTGGAACCTCCGAAATTATATGGCACCTGCACTTATATAGAGCCCTTCCCTATCCAGCACTGGCATGTATACTGAACCACCGCACCTATATAGCATCCACGCTCCAGGAAATGTGGCAGGATCGTATATTTTGGGCATAAGCACCAATATGGCAATATAGCCCCAAAAAAGTGGAACCTCCGCAACTATATGGCTTCGGCACTTATATAGAACCCTTCCCTATCCAGCACTGGCATGTATACTGAACCACCGCACCTATATAGCATCCACGCTCCAGGAAATGTGGCAGGATCGCACATCTTGGGCATAAGCACCAATATGGCAATATAGCCCCAAAAAAGTGGAACCTCCGCAACTATATGGCACCTGCACTTATATAGAACACTTCCCTATCCAGCACTGGCATGTATACTGAACCACCGCACCTATATAGCATCCACGCTCCAGGAAATGTGGCAGGATCGCACATCTTGGGCATAAGCACCAATATGGCAATATAGCCCCAAAAAAGTGGAACCTCCGCAACTATATGGCACCTGCACTTATATAGAACACTTCCCTATCCAGCACTGGCATGTATACTGAACCACCGCACCTATATAGCATCCACGCTGCAGGAAATGTGGCAGGATCGCACATCTTGGGCATAAGCACCAATATGGCAATATAGCCCCAAAAAAGTGGAACCTCCGCAACTATATGGCACCTGCACTTATATAGAACACTTCCCTATCCAGCACTGGCATGTATACTGAACCACCGCACCTATATAGCATCCACGCTCCAGGAAATGTGGCAGGATCGCATATTTTGGGCATAAGCACCAATATGGCAATATAGACCCAAAAAAGTGGAACCTCCGAAATTATATGGCACCTGCACTTATATAGAGCCTTTCCCTATCCAGCACTGGCATGTATACTGAACCACCGCACCTATATAGCATCCACGCTCCAGGAAATGTGGCAGGATCGTATATTTTGGGCATAAGCACCAATATGGCAATATAGCCCCAAAAAAGTGGAACCTCCGCAACTATATGGCTTCGGCACTTATATAGAACCCTTCCCTATCCAGCACTGGCATGTATACTGAACCACCGCACCTATATAGCATCCACGCTCCAGGAAATGTGGCAGGATCGCATATCTTGGGCATAAGCACCAATATGGCAATATAGCCCCAAAAAAGTGGAACCTCCGCAACTATATGGCACCTGCACTTATATAGAACACTTCCCTATCCAGCACTGGCATGTATACTGAACCACCGCACCTATATAGCATCCACGCTGCAGGAAATGTGGCAGGATCGCACATCTTGGGCATAAGCACCAATATGGCAATATAGCCCCAAAAAAGTGGAACCTCCGCAACTATATGGCACCTGCACTTATATAGAACACTTCCCTATCCAGCACTGGCATGTATACTGAACCACCGCACCTATATAGCATCCACGCTGCAGGAAATGTGGCAGGATCGCACATCTTGGGCATAAGCACCAATATGGCAATATAGCCCCAAAAAAGTGGAACCTCCGCAACTATATGGCACCTGCACTTATATAGAACACTTCCCTATCCAGCACTGGCATGTATACTGAACCACCGCACCTATATAACCCCCACGCTCCAGGAAATGTGGCAGGATCGCACATCTTGGGCATAAGCACCAATATGGCAATATAGCCCCAAAAAAGTGGAACCTCCGCAACTATATGGCTTCTGCACTGATATAGAACCCGTCCCTATCCAGCACTGGCATGTATACTGAACCACCGCACCTATATAGCCCCCACGCTCCAGGAAATGTGGCAGGATCGCACATCTTGGGCATAAGCACCAATATGGCAATATAGCCCCAAAAAAGTGGAACCTCCGCAACTATATGGCACCTGCACTTATATAGAACCCTTCCCTATCCAGCACTGGCATGTATACCGAACCACCGCACCTATATAGCATCCACGCTCCAGGAAATGTGGCAGGATCGCACATCTTGGGCATAAGCACCAATATGGCAATATAGCCCCAAAAAAGTGGAACCTCCGCAACTATATGGCACCTGCACTTATATAGAACACTTCCCTATCCAGCACTGGCATGTATACTGAACCACCGCACCTATATAGCATCCACGCTCCAGGAAATGTGGTAGGATCGCATATTTTGGGCATAAGCACCAATATGGCAATATAGACCCAAAAAAGTGGAACCTCCGAAATTATATGGCACCTGCACTTATATAGAGCCCTTCCCTATCCAGCACTGGCATGTATACTGAACCACCGCACCTATATAGCCCCCACGCTCCAGGAAATGTGGCAGGATCGCACATCTTGGGCATAAGCACCAATATGGCAATATAGCCCCAAAAAAGTGGAACCTCCGCAACTATATGGCACCTGCACTTATATAGAACACTTCCCTATCCAGCACTGGCATGTATACTGAACCACCGCACCTATATAGCCCCCACGCTCCAGGAAATGTGGCAGGATCGCACATCTTGGGCATAAGCACCAATATGGCAATATAGCCCCAAAAAAGTGGAACCTCCGCAACTATATGGCACCTGCACTTATATAGAACACTTCCCTATCCAGCACTGGCATGTATACTGAACCACCGCACCTATATAGCATCCACGCTCCAGGAAATGTGGTAGGATCGCATATTTTGGGCATAAGCACCAATATGGCAATATAGACCCAAAAAAGTGGAACCTCCGAAATTATATGGCACCTGCACTTATATAGAGCCCTTCCCTATCCAGCACTGGCATGTATACTGAACCACCGCACCTATATAGCCCCCACGCTCCAGGAAATGTGGCAGGATCGCACATCTTGGGCATAAGCACCAATATGGCAATATAGCCCCAAAAAAGTGGAACCTCCGCAACTATATGGCACCTGCACTTATATAGATCACTTCCCTATCCAGCACTGGCATGTATACTGAACCACCGCACCTATATAGCCCCCACGCTCCAGGAAATGTGGCAGGATCGCACATCTTGGGCATAAGCACCAATATGGCAATATAGCCCCAAAAAAGTGGAACCTCCGCAACTATATGGCACCTGCACTTATATAGAACCCTTCCCTATCCAGCACTGGCATGTATACCGAACCACCTCACCTATATAGCATCCACGCTCCAGGAAATGTGGCAGGATCGCACATCTTGGGCATAAGCACCAATATGGCAATATAGCCCCAAAAAAGTGGAACCTCCGCAACTATATGGCACCTGCACTTATATAGAGCCCTTCCCTATCCAGCACTGGCATGTATACTGAACCACCGCACCTATATAGCCCCCACGCTCCAGGAAATGTGGCAGGATCGCACATCTTGGGCATAAGCACCAATATGGCAATATAGCCCCAAAAAAGTGGAACCTCCGCAACTATATGGCACCTGCACTTATATAGAACACTTCCCTATCCAGCACTGGCATGTATACTGAACCACCGCACCTATATAGCCCCCACGCTCCAGGAAATGTGGCAGGATCGCACATCTTGGGCATAAGCACCAATATGGCAATATAGCTCCAAAAAAGTGGAACCTCCGCAACTATATGGCACCTGCACTTATATAGAACCCTTCCCTATCCAGAACTGGCATGTATACCGAACCACCTCACCTATATAGCATCCACGCTCCAGGAAATGTGGCAGGATCGCACATCTTGGGCATAAGCACCAATATGGCAATATAGCCCCAAAAAAGTGGAACCTCCGCAACTATATGGCACCTGCACTTATATAGAACACTTACCTATCCAGCACTGGCATGTATACTGAACCACCGCACCTATATAGCATCCACGCTGCAGGAAATGTGGCAGGATCGCACATCTTGGGCATAAGCACCAATATGGCAATATAGCCCCAAAAAAGTGGAGCCTCCGCAACTATATGGCACCTGCACTTATATAGAACACTTCCCTATCCAGCACTGGCATGTATACTGAACCACCGCACCTATATAGCATCCACGCTCCAGGAAATGTGGCAGGATCGCACATCTTGGGCATAAGCACCAATATGGCAATATAGCCCCAAAAAAGTGGAACCTCCGCAACTATATGGCACCTGCACTTATATAGAACACTTCCCTATCCAGCACTGGCATGTATACTGAACCACCGCACCTTTATAGCATCCACGCTCCAGGAAATGTGGCAGGATCGCACATCTTGGGCATAAGCACCAATATGGCAATATAGCCCCAAAAAAGTGGAACCTCCGCAACTATATGGCACCTGCACTTATATAGAACACTTCCCTATCCAGCACTGGCATGTATACTGAACCACCGCACCTATATAGCATCCACGCTGCAGGAAATGTGGCAGGATCGCACATCTTGGGCATAAGCACCAATATGGCAATATAGCCCCAAAAAAGTGGAACCTCCGCAACTATATGGCACCTGCACTTATATAGAACACTTCCCTATCCAGCACTGGCATGTATACTGAACCACCGCACCTATATAGCCCCCACGCTCCAGGAAATGTGGCAGGATCACATCTTGGGCATAAGCACCAATATGGCAATATAGCCCCAAATAAGTGGAACCTCCGCAACTATATGGCTTCTGCACTTATATAGAACCCGTCCCTATCCAGCACTGGCATGTATACTGAACCACCGCACCTATATAGCCCCCACGCTCCAGGAAATGTGGCAGGATCGCACATCTTGGGCATAAGCACCAATATGGCAATATAGCCCCAAAAAAGTGGAACCTCCGCAACTATATGGCACCTGCACTTATATAGAACCCTTCCCTATCCAGCACTGGCATGTATACTGAGCCACCGCACCTATATAGCATCCACGCTCCAGGAAATGTGGCAGGATCGCACATCTTGGGCATAAGCACCAATATGGCAATATAGCCCCAAAAAAGTGGAACCTCCGCAACTATATGGCACCTGCACTTATATAGAACACTTCCCTATCCAGCACTGGCATGTATACTGAACCACCGCACCTATATAGCATCCACGCTCCAGGAAATGTGGCAGGATCGCACATCTTGGGCATAAGCACCAATATGGCAATATAGCCCCAAAAAAGTGGAACCTCCGCAACTATATGGCTTCTGCACTTATATAGAACCCTTCCCTATCCAGCACTGGCATGTATACTGAACCACCGCACCTATATAGCATCCACGCTCCAGGAAATGTGGCAGGATCGCACATCTTGGGCATAAGCACCAATATGGCAATATAGCCCCAAAAAAGTGGAACCTCCGCAACTATATGGCACCTGCACTTATATAGAACACTTCCCTATCCAGCACTGGCATGTATACTGAACCACCGCACCTATATAGCATCCACGCTGCAGGAAATGTGGCAGGATCGCACATCTTGGGCATAAGCACCAATATGGCAATATAGCCCCAAAAAAGTGGAACCTCCGTAACTATATGGCACCTGCACTTATATAGAACACTTCCCTATCCAGCACTGGCATGTATACTGAACCACCGCACCTATATAGCATCCACGCTGCAGGAAATGTGGCAGGATCGCACATCTTGGGCATAAGCACCAATATGGCAATATAGCCCCAAAAAAGTGGAACCTCCGTAACTATTGTAGTATGCTCATATTAAAGTAAAGTAAAGTATTCATTATTTCGAATACCCACTGTACCGACGGTACTTAAAGAATACACACTGTAACACTTTGTTTCAGTGTTTACGTAACAATAAAGTCCCAGACATTCTGGGTGATCGTATTACGATTCACTCAAGAATGCCTCGAGCGACCCAAGTGCAGCGTCAGCATGTTCCCATGACTTGACGGCACTAATATACATGCATACACACATATATCTTCCCTCGCGCTCTCGCTGCCAACAGCGCTGAGCATATACATATTAACATATAAGAGATAAGAACACATAGTTCTGCCGCTCCGCTGCCGGCGTCACTGGCAGCGCAGCTCCGCGGCTTTTGGCTTACAAAAGCCTAAACCAAAATTGTAAAATACAGAACAGAACATAAACCACAATAAAACAGATCGGAGGGTTGAGCCCCAACGATCCATCCAAAAGGATTGAACATTTCATTTTACATGGCGACCGTGACAGGACTCGATATGTCCTACGCGATGGATCAATCTAAGGATTGAGAAAAAAAAAGAGAGAAATTTTTTCAAAAAAAGTGTTAAAATTTTGAAAGACAAAGAATGGCCGAAAAAAAAAAATATAATACTATGTGATTTAGTTTTAAAAAATCGGACCAAGTCAAAAGAAAATTGATGAATTGGAAAAACTATTGAAACAGTGTTGTCCCCAGTGCCAGTGCCAAGAAAAAAAAAACCCAGCAGAAAACCAAACCAGCCGTTTCGCCAGACCCATGCACGACTGCCGACGATATTACGCACAAACCCATGTTGCATTATAAATTATACCCTTAAATTTGGCGGCTACAATGCGGCCAGGAATATATAATACCCAAGGAGATTTAACAGCCCGCGCTACAAAGAGCGTACACGCAATATAAAAACCTGTGCGAAGACCAGCACCGGCCCCACCAGACCCAGCAAGTACCAATAATATAAGTGCGAGTGGCATTGGACCGCCCCTTGCACCGTCGATGGACCAACAGGCCAATAATATAAGTGCGAGTGGCATAGGACCGCCCCTTGCACCGTCGATGGACCAACAGATTCTGCTCCTACCGAGCAAAGGGATGCACTCAGCCTACAAGAGGCTTTAAAAGTGTACCCAAACGATCGACCTCGCCCACTCACAATAGCTGAGTACCGGGCACGACAAAAAAAAGGAGACACCAACCAACCCCCACCAACAAAGGATCAACTTCGCACTGGTGCGAAGTAACGCAATTGAGCTGCAGAAATGCCATGCCTCATATTGCCAATAATTATAATATTCTATCTCGAGTTGAAGCACCCTTAAAGTGCAACTTGAAAATACTAACCTCTGTTAGGCTATTACTAAAACCATGTGATCGATATTGAATTATATAATGAAAAACCTGTAAATCGATCACATGTCCCTTAACATTTTTTTTCTTCCTTTTGATCAAATATATATAAAAAAAAAATTATATTGATGAAATTTTAAAGAGTAAAAAAAAAAAAAGGAAGGGTATATAGATATGTGTGCCCATGAGAAAAAAAAAAAAAGATTTTTTAGTAATTTTTTTTTATTATTGAAAAGAATAAATGAATAGCAAATAATTAAAAAAAAAAAATTTAGATAGAGTTTAAAAACGAACATAGAGGACTTGGCAATGACAAAGGAGGAATATCAGACCAAAGTATATCAATGAAAAAAAAAAAACCAAAAAAAAAAGAATACGTAAAAAAAAAAATACACTAAGACAAAAAAAAGGAAGACTAACCTAAATGTGACCTAGTAGATAATGTATCAGGACAACTGCAAAAACTCTGAAAAAAAAATCGTACAAAAAAAAAAATATAAAAACTTCAAAATGCATTGGTGTGTGTGTCCCGTTCGTGTAATCGCCGACGCGCCAGGTCCCCACCTCAGCCCCGTGCCACACGGAACCGCCTCCTCTCCGTCCCCGACCCAGCCATCAGTGGGTAGACGGGCATCGGTAGCACCAGCTCCGGGTCAGGCCAAGGCCGACTTCCAACACGGCCAATGGCCAATGGACAATACGGTCCATCAGTCCATCAGATGGTAAAGCACAAGTAAAGCCCCCTCGTCGCCCTCCGCCCTAAGGGGCTTGCGCGCTGAGAACGGCCGGCGGTGGCACTGCGGTACGGTCCGAGTCTGGCTGGATAGGCACAACCGTCTCGGACCGGACCATAATGGATGAGGTGCGTCCACAAAAATAACCATAGAGATGTTTAAGGCAAATTCTAAATGAACAAAAGTATAAACCAAAAACAATTGTAACGAGAAACGAACGAATTCAAAAATATGAGCAATATGAGCAACAACCCCTATAAAGGCAAAGAGCAAAAACTATCCAGTCCCACATGATGCCGACAGCGCTAGACGATTTATTGCATTTTGCAATTATTATAGACGTTTTATTAAAAACTTCGCCGACTATTCCCGGCACATAACTAGATTATGTAAAAAGAATGTCCCCTTTGAGTGGTCAACTGAATGTCAAAATGCATTCCAATATTTAAAAGATAAACTTATGGAACCCACTCTGTTACAGTACCCAGATTTTCAGAAAGAATTTTGCATAATCACCGATGCTAGTAAACAAGCATGTGGAGCGGTTTTAACTCAAAACCATAACGGACTCCAACTCCCATTAGCATATGCATCACGTTCATTCACAAAAGGTGAAAGTAACAAAAGTACTACAGAACAGGAATTAGCAGCAATTCATTGGGCAATTACCCATTTTCGACCATATATCTATGGTAAACACTTTACAGTAAAAACGGATCACAGACCACTAACATACCTATTTTCAATGGTCAATCCTAGCTCAAAACTCACACGCATGCGGCTCGAATTAGAAGAATACGACTTTACAGTCGAGTATCTAAAGGGTAAAGATAATCATGTAGCAGATGCGTTATCAAGAATAACCATCACAGACCTGAAAAACATACAAAAAACAAAACTCAGAAAGTACATAAGGATAGGTTAAAGATTTGCAATTATTAATAATTTTTTAGTATGGCCATACATAAATATAAACCATAAAAATATACTATTCCGCATTTATATTCAAAAACCTTTTTAAATTTTATCAATATTAATTAAAATTCAATATTCTAATAATTGACTAAAAAAAAAAAAAAAAGAAAAAAAATATATATATAAATTGTCTTTTTAAGAATACATCAACTCGTATACATATATAGTAAAAGCTAAAAATAAAATAACTTCATTATATTACGTTATTTTTCAAAAGGAGGGAGATGTAGTATGCTCATATTAAAGTAAAGTAAAGTATTCATTATTTCGAATACCCACTGTACCGACGGTACTTAAAGAATACACACTGTAACACTTTGTTTCAGTGTTTACGTAACAATAAAGTCCCAGACATTCTGGGTGATCGTATTACGATTCACTCAAGAATGCCTCGAGCGACCCAAGTGCAGCGTCAGCATGTTCCCATGACTTGACGGCACTAATATACATGCATACACACATATATCTTCCCTCGCGCTCTCGCTGCCAACAGCGCTGAGCATATACATATTAACATATAAGAGATAAGAACACATAGTTCTGCCGCTCCGCTGCCGGCGTCACTGGCAGCGCAGCTCCGCGGCTTTTGGCTTACAAAAGCCCAAACCACAATTGTAAAATACAGAACAGAACATAAACCACAATAAAACAGATCGGAGGGTTGAGCCCCAACGATCCATCCAAAAGGATTGAACATTTCATTTTACACTATATGGCACCTGCACTTATATAGAACACTTCCCTATCCAGCACTGGCATGTATACTGAACCACCGCACCTATAAAGCATCCACGCTCCAGGAAATGTGGCAGGATCGCACATCTTGGGCATAAGCACCAATATGGCAATATAGCCCCAAAAAAGTGGAACCTCCGCAACTATATGGCTTCGGCACTTATATAGAACACTTCCCTATCCAGCACTGGCATGTATACTGAACCACCGCACCTATATAGCATCCACGCTCCAGGAAATGTGGCAGGATCGCACATCTTGGGCATAAGCACCAATATGGCAATATAGCCCCAAAAAAGTGGAACCTCCGCAACTATATGGCACCTGCACTTATATAGAACACTTC
Organism: Drosophila pseudoobscura; assembly: GCF_009870125.1. Classification (NCBI taxonomy): domain Eukaryota; kingdom Metazoa; phylum Arthropoda; class Insecta; order Diptera; family Drosophilidae; genus Drosophila; species Drosophila pseudoobscura. The sequence continues at coordinate 219,029 of NW_022881715.1, read as the reverse complement.
CCTATCCAGCACTGGCATGTATACTGAACCACCGCACCTATATAGCATCCTCGCTCCAGGAAATGTGGCAGGATCGCACATCTTGGGCATAAGCACCAATATGGCAATATAGCCCCAAAAAAGTGGAACCTCCGCAACTATATGGCACCTGCACTTATATAGAACACTTCCCTATCCAGCACTGGCATGTATACTGAACCACCGCACCTATATAGCCCCCACGCTCCAGGAAATGTGGCAGGATCGCACATCTTGGGCATAAGCACCAATATGGCAATATAGCCCCAAATAAGTGGAACCTCCGCAACTATATGGCTTCTGCACTTATATAGAACCCGTCCCTATCCAGCACTGGCATGTATACTGAACCACCGCACCTATATAGCCCCCACGCTCCAGGAAATGTGGCAGGATCGCACATCTTGGGCATAAGCACCAATATGGCAATATAGCCCCAAAAAAGTGGAACCTCCGCAACTATATGGCTTCTGCACTTATATAGAACCCGTCCCTATCCAGCACTGGCATGTATACTGAACCACCGCACCTATATAGCCCCCACGCTCCAGGAAATGTGGCAGGATCGCACATCTTGGGCATAAGCACCAATATGGCAATATAGCCCCAAAAAAGTGGAACCTCCGCAACTATATGGCTTCTGCACTTATATAGAACCCGTCCCTATCCAGCACTGGCATGTATACTGAACCACCGCACCTATATAGCCCCCACGCTCCAGGAAATGTGGCAGGATCGCACATCTTGGGCATAAGCACCAATATGGCAATATAGCCCCAAAAAAGTGGAACCTCCGCAACTATATGGCACCTGCACTTATATAGAACCCTTCCCTATCCAGCACTGGCATGTATACCGAACCACCGCACCTATATAGCATCCACGCTCCAGGAAATGTGGCAGGATCGCACATCTTGGGCATAAGCACCAATATGGCAATATAGCCCCAAAAAAGTGGAACCTCCGCAACTATATGGCACCTGCACTTATATAGAACACTTCCCTATCCAGCACTGGCATGTATACTGAACCACCGCACCTATATAGCATCCACGCTCCAGGAAATGTGGCAGGATCGCATATTTTGGGCATAAGCACCAATATGGCAATATAGACCCAAAAAAGTGGAACCTCCGAAATTATATGGCACCTGCACTTATATAGAGCCCTTCCCTATCCAGCACTGGCATGTATACTGAACCACCGCACCTATATAGCATCCACGCTGCAGGAAATGTGGCAGGATCGCACATCTTGGGCATAAGCACCAATATGGCAATATAGCCCCAAAAAAGTGGAACCTCCGCAACTATATGGCACCTGCACTTATATAGAACACTTCCCTATCCAGCACTGGCATGTATACTGAACCACCGCACCTATATAGCATCCACGCTCCAGGAAATGTGGTAGGATCGCATATTTTGGGCATAAGCACCAATATGGCAATATAGACCCAAAAAAGTGGAACCTCCGAAATTATATGGCACCTGCACTTATATAGAGCCCTTCCCTATCCAGCACTGGCATGTATACTGAACCACCGCACCTATATAGCCCCCACGCTCCAGGAAATGTGGCAGGATCGCACATCTTGGGCATAAGCACCAATATGGCAATATAGCCCCAAAAAAGTGGAACCTCCGCAACTATATGGCACCTGCACGTATATAGAACACTTCCCTATCCAGCACTGGCATGTATACTGAACCACCGCACCTATATAGCCCCCACGCTCCAGGAAATGTGGCAGGATCGCACATCTTGGGCATAAGCACCAATATGGCAATATAGCCCCAAAAAAGTGGAACCTCCGCAACTATATGGCACCTGCACTTATATAGAACCCTTCCCTATCCAGCACTGGCATGTATACCGAACCACCTCACCTATATAGCATCCACGCTCCAGGAAATGTGGCAGGATCGCACATCTTGGGCATAAGCACCAATATGGCAATATAGCCCCAAAAAAGTGGAACCTCCGCAACTATATGGCACCTGCACTTATATAGAACACTTACCTATCCAGCACTGGCATGTATACTGAACCACCGCACCTATATAGCATCCACGCTGCAGGAAATGTGGCAGGATCGCACATCTTGGGCATAAGCACCAATATGGCAATATAGCCCCAAAAAAGTGGAACCTCCGCAACTATATGGCACCTGCACTTATATAGAACACTTCCCTATCCAGCACTGGCATGTATACTGAACCACCGCACCTATATAGCATCCACGCTCCAGGAAATGTGGCAGGATCGCACATCTTGGGCATAAGCACCAATATGGCAATATAGCCCCAAAAAAGTGGAACCTCCGCAACTATATGGCACCTGCACTTATATAGAACACTTCCCTATCCAGCACTGGCATGTATACTGAACCACCGCACCTTTATAGCATCCACGCTCCAGGAAATGTGGCAGGATCGCACATCTTGGGCATAAGCACCAATATGGCAATATAGCCCCAAAAAAGTGGAACCTCCGCAACTATATGGCACCTGCACTTATATAGAACACTTCCCTATCCAGCACTGGCATGTATACTGAACCACCGCACCTATATAGCATCCACGCTGCAGGAAATGTGGCAGGATCGCACATCTTGGGCATAAGCACCAATATGGCAATATAGCCCCAAAAAAGTGGAACCTCCGCAACTATATGGCACCTGCACTTATATAGAACACATCCCTATCCAGCACTGGCATGTATACTGAACCACCGCACCTATATAGCCCCCACGCTCCAGGAAATGTGGCAGGATCGCACATCTTGGGCATAAGCACCAATATGGCAATATAGCCCCAAATAAGTGGAACCTCCGCAACTATATGGCTTCTGCACTTATATAGAACCCGTCCCTATCCAGCACTGGCATGTATACTGAACCACCGCACCTATATAGCCCCCACGCTCCAGGAAATGTGGCAGGATCGCACATCTTGGGCATAAGCACCAATATGGCAATATAGCCCCAAAAAAGTGGAACCTCCGCAACTATATGGCACCTGCACTTATATAGAACCCTTCCCTATCCAGCACTGGCATGTATACTGAGCCACCGCACCTATATAGCATCCACGCTCCAGGAAATGTGGCAGGATCGCACATCTTGGGCATAAGCACCAATATGGCAATATAGCCCCAAAAAAGTGGAACCTCCGCAACTATATGGCACCTGCACTTATATAGAACACTTCCCTATCCAGCACTGGCATGTATACTGAACCACCGCACCTATATAGCATCCACGCTCCAGGAAATGTGGCAGGATCGCACATCTTGGGCATAAGCACCAATATGGCAATATAGCCCCAAAAAAGTGGAACCTCCGCAACTATATGGCTTCTGCACTTATATAGAACCCTTCCCTATCCAGCACTGGCATGTATACTGAACCACCGCACCTATATAGCATCCACGCTCCAGGAAATGTGGCAGGATCGCACATCTTGGGCATAAGCACCAATATGGCAATATAGCCCCAAAAAAGTGGAACCTCCGCAACTATATGGCACCTGCACTTATATAGAACACTTCCCTATCCAGCACTGGCATGTATACTGAACCACCGCACCTATATAGCATCCACGCTGCAGGAAATGTGGCAGGATCGCACATCTTGGGCATAAGCACCAATATGGCAATATAGCCCCAAAAAAGTGGAACCTCCGTAACTATATGGCACCTGCACTTATATAGAACACTTCCCTATCCAGCACTGGCATGTATACTGAACCACCGCACCTATATAGCATCCACGCTGCAGGAAATGTGGCAGGATCGCACATCTTGGGCATAAGCACCAATATGGCAATATAGCCCCAAAAAAGTGGAACCTCCGCAACTATATGGCACCTGCACTTATATAGAACACTTCCCTATCCAGCACTGGCATGTATACTGAACCACCGCACCTATATAACCCCCACGCTCCAGGAAATGTGGCAGGATCGCACATCTTGGGCATAAGCACCAATATGGCAATATAGCCCCAAAAAAGTGGAACCTCCGCAATTATATGGCTTCTGCACTTATATAGAACCCGTCCCTATCCAGCACTGGCATGTATACTGAACCACCGCACCTATATAGCCCCCACGCTCCAGGAAATGTGGCAGGATCGCACATCTTGGGCATAAGCACCAATATGGCAATATAGCCCCAAAAAAGTGGAACCTCCGCAACTATATGGCACCTGCACTTATATAGAACCCTTCCCTATCCAGCACTGGCATGTATACCGAACCACCGCACCTATATAGCATCCACGCTCCAGGAAATGTGGCAGGATCGCACATCTTGGGCATAAGCACCAATATGGCAATATAGCCCCAAAAAAGTGGAACCTCCGCAACTATATGGCACCTGCACTTATATAGAACACTTCCCTATCCAGCACTGGCATGTATACTGAACCACCGCACCTATATAGCATCCACGCTCCAGGAAATGTGGCAGGAAGTAAATGTTTTGCCAGCGGAGATAAGTTTTCTGCCGGCGGAGAAACGTAGGTCGTCTGCGTAGATAAGTTTTCCGCCAGCGGAGAGACGTATTTTGTCAGCAGAGATAAGTTGTCCGGCAGGGGCTATAAATTTCCCGCCACCGGAAATTAGTTCTCCGCCAGCGGAGAGACGTATTTTGTCAGCAGAGATAAGTTATCCGGCAGGGGATATGAATTTCCCGCCACCGGAGATAAGTTTTCCGCCAGCGGAGAGACGTATTTTGTCAGCAGAGATAAGTTGTCCGGCAGGGGCTATAAATTTCCCGCCACCGGAGATAAGTTTACTGCCAGCGGAGAGACGTATTTTGTCAGAAGAGATAAGTTGTCCGGCAGGGGATATAGATTTCCCGCCACCGGAAATAAGTTTTTCGCCAGCGGAGACACGTATTTCGTTAGCAGAGATAAGTTGTCTGGCAGGGGATATGAATTTCCCGGCACCGGAAATAAGTTTTCCGCCAGCGGAGAGAGGTATTTCGTCAGCAGACATAAGTTGTCTGGCAGGGAATATAGATTTCTCGCCGCTGGAGATAAGTTTACCGCCAGCGGAGAGACGTATTTCGTTGGCAGAGATAATTTGTCAAGCCGGGGATATAAACTTCTCGCCGCCGGAAATAAGTTTTCTGCAAGCGGAGAGACGTATTTCGTCAGCAGAGATAAGTTGTCCGGCAGGGGATATAAACTTCCCGCCACCGGAAATTAGTTCTCCGCCAGCGGAGAGACGTATTTTGTCAGCAGAGATAAGTTGTCCGGCAGGGGATATGAATTTCCCGCCACCGGAGATATGTTTTCCGCCAGCGGAGAGACGTATTTTGTCAGCAGAGATAAGTTGTCCGGCAGGGGCTATAAATTTCCCGCCACCGGAGATAAGTTTTCCGCCAGCGTAGAGACGTATTTCGTCAGCAGAGATAAGTTTTCCGGCAGGGGATATATATTTCCCGCCAACGGAAATAAGTTTTCCGCCAGCGGAGAGATGTATTTTGTTTGCCGAGATAAGATGTCCCGCAGCCGGAAGTAAATGTTTTGCCAGCGGAGATAAGTTTTTTGCCGGCGGAGAAACGTAGGTCGTCTGCGTAGATAAGTTTTCTGCCAGCGTAGAGACGTATTTCGTCAGCAGAGATAAGTTGTCCGGCAGGGGATATATATTTCCCAACACCGGAGGTAAGTTAACTGCCAGCGGAGAGACGTATTTTGTCAGCAGAGATAAGTTGTCCGGCAGGGGCTATAAATTTCCCGCCACCGGAAATTAGTTCTCCGCCAGCGGAAAGACGTATTTTGTCAGCAGAGATAAGTTGTCCGGCAGGGGATATGAATTTCCCGCCACCGGAGATAAGTTTTCCGCCAGCGGAGAGACGTATTTCGTTGGCAGAGATAAGTTGTCAAGCCGGGGATATAAACTTCTCGCCGCCGGAAATAAGTTTTCTGCAAGCGGAGAGACGTATTTCGTCAGCAGAGATAAGTTGTCCGGCAGGGGATATAAACTTCCCGCCACCGGAAATTAGTTCTCCGCCAGCGGAGAGACGTATTTTGTCAGCAGAGATAATTTGTCTGGCAGGGTCTATAGATTTCCCGCAGCCGTAGGTGAGTTTTCCGCCAGCGGAGAGACATAGTTCGTTAGCAGAGATAAGTTGTCAGGACGGGGATATAAACTTCTCGCCGCCGGAGATAAGTTTTCTGCAAGCGGAGAGACGTATTTCGTCAGCAGAGGTAAGTTGTCCGGCAGGGGATATAGATTTCCCGCCACCGGAAATAAGTTTTCTGCCAGCGTAGAGACGTATTTCGTCAGCAGAGATAAGTTGTCCGGCAGGGGATATATATTTCCCGCCACCGGAGATAAGTTTACTGCCAGCGGAGAGACGTATTTCGTCAGCAGAGATAAGTTGTCCGGCAGGGGATATACATTTCCCGCCACCGGAAATTAGTTTTCCGCCAGCGGAGAGACGTATTTTGTCAGCAAAGATAAGTTTTCTGCAAGCGGAGAGACGTATTTCGTCAGCAGAGATAAGTTGTCCGGCAGGGGATATAGATTTCCCGCCACCGGAAATAAGTTTTTCGCCAGCGGAGACACGTATTTCGTTAGCAGAGATAAGTTGTCTGGCAGGGGATATAGATTTCACGGCACCGGAAATAAGTTTTCCGCCAGCGGAGAGAGGTATTTCGTCAGCAGACATAAGTTGTCTGGCAGGGAATATAGATTTCTCGCCGCCGGAGATAAGTTTTCCGCCAGCGGAGAGACGTATTTCGTTGGCAGAGATAAGTTGTCAAGCCGGGGATATAAACTTCTCGCCGCCGGAGATAAGTTTTCTGCAAGCGGAGAGACGTATTTCGTCAGCAGAGATAAGTTGTCCGGCAGGGGATATAAACTTCCCGCCACCGGAAATTAGTTGTCCGCCAGCGGAGAGACGTATTTTGTCAGCAGAGATAAGTTGTCCGGCAGGGGATATGAATTTCCCGCCACCGGAGATAAGTTTTCCGCCAGCGGAGAGACGTATTTTGTCAGCAGAGATAAGTTGTCCGGAAGGGGCTATAAATTTCCCCCTCTGGAGAAAAGTTTTCCGCCAGCGGATATATATTTCCCGCCACCGGAGATAAGTTTTCTGCCAGCGGAGAGACGTATTTTGTCAGCAGTGATAAGTTGTCCGGCAGGGGATATAAATTTCCCGCCACCGGAGATAAGTTTTCCGCCAGCGTAGAGACGTATTTCGTCAGCAGAGATAAGTTGTCCGGCAGGGGATATATATTTCCCGCCACCGGAAATAAGTTTTCTGCCAGCGTAGAGACGTATTTCGTCAGCAGAGATAAGTTGTCCGGCAGGGGATATAAACTTCCCGCCACCGGAAATTAGTTGTCCGCCAGCGGAGAGACGTATTTCGTCAGCAGAGATAAGTTGTCCGGCAGGGGATATAAACTTCCCGCCACCGGAAATTAGTTCTCCGCCAGCGGAGAGACGTATTTTGTCAGCAGAGATAATTTGTCTGGCAGGGTCTATAGATTTCCCGCAGCCGTAGATGAGTTTTCCGCCAGCGGAGAGACATAGTTCGTTAGCAGAGATAAGTTGTCAGGACGGGGATATAAACTTCTCGCCGCCGGAGATAAGTTTTCTGCAAGCGGAGAGACGTATTTCGTCAGCAGAGGTAAGTTGTCCGGCAGGGGATATAGATTTCCCGCCACCGGAAATAAGTTTTCTGCCAGCGTAGAGACGTATTTCGTCAGCAGAGATAAGTTGTCCGGCAGGGGATATATATTTCCCGCCACCGGAGATAAGTTTACTGCCAGCGGAGAGACGTATTTCGTCAGCAGAGATAAGTTGTCCGGCAGGGGATATACATTTCCCGCCACCGGAAATTAGTTTTCCGCCAGCGGAGAGACGTATTTTGTCAGCAAAGATAAGTTTTCTGCAAGCGGAGAGACGTATTTCGTCAGCAGAGATAAGTTGTCCGGCAGGGGATATAGATTTCCCGCCACCGGAAATAAGTTTTTCGCCAGCGGAGACACGTATTTCGTTAGCAGAGATAAGTTGTCTGGCAGGGGATATAGATTTCACGGCACCGGAAATAAGTTTTCCGCCAGCGGAGAGAGGTATTTCGTCAGCAGACATAAGTTGTCTGGCAGGGAATATAGATTTCTCGCCGCCGGAGATAAGTTTTCCGCCAGCGGAGAGACGTATTTCGTTGGAAGAGATAAGTTGTCAAGCCGGGGATATAAACTTCTCGCCGCCGGAAATAAGTTTTCTGCAAGCGGAGAGACGTATTTCGTCAGCAGAGATAAGTTGTCCGGCAGGGGATATAAACTTCCCGCCACCGGAAATTAGTTCTCCGCCAGCGGAGAGACGTATTTTGTCAGCAGAGATAATTTGTCTGGCAGGGTCTATAGATTTCCCGCAGCCGTAGATGAGTTTTCCGCCAGCGGAGAGACATAGTTCGTTAGCAGAGATAAGTTGTCAGGACGGGGATATAAACTTCTCGCCGCCGGAGATAAGTTTTCTGCAAGCGGAGAGACGTATTTCGTCAGCAGAGGTAAGTTGTCCGGCAGGGGATATAGATTTCCCGCCACCGGAAATAAGTTTTCTGCCAGCGTAGAGACGTATTTCGTCAGCAGAGATAAGTTGTCCGGCAGGGGATATATATTTCCCGCCACCGGAGATAAGTTTACTGCCAGCGGAGAGACGTATTTCGTCAGCAGAGATAAGTTGTCCGGCAGGGGATATACATTTCCCGCCACCGGAAATTAGTTTTCCGCCTGCGAAGAGACGTATTTTGTCAGCAAAGATAAGTTTTCTGCAAGCGGAGAGACGTATTTCGTCAGCAGAGATAAGTTGTCCGGCAGGGGATATAGATTTCCCGCCACCGGAAATAAGTTTTTCGCCAGCGGAGACACGTATTTCGTTAGCAGAGATAAGTTGTCTGGCAGGGGATATAGATTTCACGGCACCGGAAATAAGTTTTCCGCCAGCGGAGAGAGGTATTTCGTCAGCAGACATAAGTTGTCTGGCAGGGAATATAGATTTCTCGCCGCCGGAGATAAGTTTTCCGCCAGCGGAGAGACGTATTTCGTTGGCAGAGATAAGTTGTCAAGCCGGGGATATAAACTTCTCGCCGCCGGAGATAAGTTTTCTGCAAGTGGAGAGACGTATTTCGTCAGCAGAGATAAGTTGTCCGGCAGGGGATATAAACTTCCCGCCACCGGAAATTAGTTGTCCGCCAGCGGAGAGACGTATTTTGTCAGCAGAGATAAGTTGTCCGGCAGGGGATATGAATTTCCCGCCACCGGAGATAAGTTTTCCGCCAGCGGAGAGACGTATTTTGTCAGCAGAGATAAGTTGTCCGGAAGGGGCTATAAATTTCCCCCTCTGGAGAAAAGTTTTCCGCCAGCGGATATATATTTCCCGCCACCGGAGATAAGTTTTCTGCCAGCGGAGAGACGTATTTTGTCAGCAGTGATAAGTTGTCCGGCAGGGGATATAAATTTCCCGCCACCGGAGATAAGTTTTCCGCCAGCGTAGAGACGTATTTCGTCAGCAGAGATAAGTTGTCCGGCAGGGGATATATATTTCCCGCCACCGGAAATAAGTTTTCTGCCAGCGTAGAGACGTATTTCGTCAGCAGAGATAAGTTGTCCGGCAGGGGATATATATTTCCCGCCACCGGAGATAAGTTTACTGCCAGCGGAGAGACGTATTTTGTCAGCAGAGATAAGTTGTCCGGAAGGGGCTATAAATTTCCCCCTCTGTAGAAAAGTTTTCCGCCAGCGGATATATATTTCCCGTCACCGGAGATAAGTTTTCTGCCAGCGGAGAGACGGATTTTGTCAGCAGTGATAAGTTGTCCGGCAGGGGATATAAATTTCCCGCCACCGGAGATAAGTTTTCCGCCAGCGTAGAGACATATTTCGTCAGCAGAGATAAGTTGTCCGGCAGGGGATATATATTTCCCGCCACCGGAAATAAGTTTTCCGCCAGCGGAGAGATGTATTTTGTTTGCCGAGATAAGATGTCCCGCCGCCGGAAGTAAATGTTTTGCCAGCGGAGATAAGTTTTTTGCCGGCGGGGAAACGTAGGTCGTCTGCGTAGATAAGTTTTCCGCCAGCGGAGAGACGTATTTTGTCAGCAGAGATAAGTTGTCCGGCAGGGGATATATATTTCGCGCCACCGGAAATAAGTTTTCCGCCAGCGAAGAGACGTATTTCGTCTGCAAAGATAAGTTTTCTGCAAGCGGAGATACGTGTTTCGTCAGCAGAGATAAGTTGTCCGGCAGGGGATATAGATTTCCCGCCACCGTAAATAAGTTTTCCGCCAGCGAAGAGATGTATTTTGTCAGCAGAGATAAGATGTCCGGCAGGGGATATAAATTCCTCGCAGCCGGAAGTAAATGTTCTGCCAGCGGAGATAAGCTTTCCAGAGGGGGGGTGAAAAGTTTTCCGCCAGCGGATATAAATTTCCCGCCGCCGGAGATAAGCTTTCTGACCGCGGAAAGACGTATTTTGTCAGCAAAGATAAGATAAGATAAGATGTCTGTCAGCGGAGAAAAGTTTTCCGCCAGCGGATATAAATTTTCCGCCAGCGGATTTAAATTTCCCGCTACCGCAGATAAGTTTTCCGCCAGCGGAGAGATGTATTTTGTCAGCCGAGATAAAATGTCCGGCAGGGGATATAAATTTCCCGTCGCCGGAAGCAAATGTTTTGCCAGCGGAGATAAGTTTTCTGCCGGCGGAGAAACGTAGGTCGTCTGCGGAGATAAGTTGTCCGGCAGGGGGTATAAATTTCCCCCTCTGGTGAAAAGTTTTCCGGCAGCGGATATAAATTTCCCGCCACCGGAGATAAGTTTTCCGCCAGCGGAGAGACGTATTTTGTCAGCAGAGATAAGTTGTCCGGCAGGGGATATAAATTTCCCGTCGCCGGAAGTAAATGTTTTGCCAGAGGAGATAAGTCTTCTGCCGGCGGAGAAACGTAGGTCGTCTGCGGAGATAAGTTGTCCGGCAGGGGGTATAAATTTCCCCCTCTGGTGAAAAGTTTTCCGGCAGCGGATATAAATTTTCCGCCACCGGAGATAAGTTTTCCGCCAGCGGAGAGACGTATTTTGTCAGCAGAGATAAGTTGTCCGGCAGGGGATATAATTTTCCCGCCGCCGGAGATAAGTTTTCTGCCAGCGGAGAGACGTATTTCGTTAGCAGAGATAAGTTGTCTGGCAGGGGATATAGATATTCCGGCACCGGAAATAAGTTTTCCGCCAGCGGAGAGACGTATTTCGTTAGCAGAGATAAGTTGTCAGGCTGGGGATATAAACTTCTCGCCGCCGGAGATAAGTTTTCTGCAAGCGGAGAGACGTATTTTGTCGGCAGAGATAAGTTGTCCGGCAGGGGATATAAATTTCCCGCCGACGGAGGTAAATGTTCTGCCGGCGGAGAAACGTAGTTCGTCAGCTGAAATAAGTTGTCCGGCAGCGAAGATAAGATGTCTGTTATCGGAGAAAAGTTTTCCGCCAGCGGATATAAATTTCCGCCTCCGCAGATACGTTTTCCGCCAGCGAAGAGATGTATTTTGTCAGCAGAGATAAGATGTCCGGCAGGTGATATAAGTTCCTCGCCGCCATAAGTAAAGTAAGTAAATGTTCTGCCAGCGGAGATAAGTTTTCTGCCGGCGGAGAAACGTAATTCGTCAGCGGGGATAAATTGTCCGCCAGGGGATATAAAAAATTCCCGCCGCCTTAGATAAGATTTCTGCCAGCGGAGAATCGTAGTTCGTCAGCGGAGATAAATTGTCTGCCAGCGGAGATAAGTTGTCCGCCAGCGAATATAGATTTCCCGGCACCGGAAATAAGTTTTCCGCCAGCGGAGAGACGTATTTCGTTAGCAGAGATAAGTTGTCTGGCAGGGGATATAGATTTCGCGCCGCCGGAGATAAGTTTTCTGCCAGCGTAGAGACGTATTTCGTCAGCAGAGATAAGTTGTCCGGCAGGGGATATATATTTCTCGCCGCCGGAGATAAGTTTTCTGCAAGAGGAGAGATGTATTTTGTCAGCCGAGATAAGATGTCCGGCAGGGGATATAACTTTCCCGCCGCCGTAGGTTAATGTTCTGCCAGCGGAGATAAGTTTTCTGCCGGCGGAGATACGTAGTTCGTCTGCGGAGATAAGCTGTCCGGCAGGGGTTATAAATTTCCCCCTCTGGAGAAAAGTTTTCCGCAAGCGGATATGAATTTCCCGCCACCGGAAATAAGTTTTCCGCCAGCGGATAGACGTATTTTGTCAGCAGAGATAAGTTGTCCGGCAGCGAAGATAAGATGTCTGTTATCGGAGAAAAGTTTTCCGCCAGCGGATATAAATTTCCGCCCCCGCAGATAAGTTTTCCGACAGCGAAGAGATGTATTTTGTCAGCAGAGATAAGATGTCCGGCAGGTGATATAAATTCCTCGCCTCCATAAGTAAATGTTCTGCCAGCGGAGATAAGTTTTCTGCCGGCGGAGAAACGCAATTCGTCAGCGGGGATAAATTGTCCGTCAGGGGATATAAAAAATTCCCGCCGCCGGAGATAAGATTTCTGCCAGCGGAGATAAATTGTCTGCCAACGGAGATAAGTTGTCCGCCAGCGAATATAGATTTCCCTGCACCGGAAATAAGTTTTCCGCCAGCGGAGAGACGTATTTCGTTAGCAGAGATAAGTTGTCTGGCAGGGGATATAGATTTCCCGCCGCCGGAGATAATTTTTCTGCCAGCGTAGAGACGTATTTCGTCAGCAGAGATAAGCTGTCAGGCCGGGGATATAAATTACTCGCCGCCGGAGATAACTTTTCCGCCAGCGGAGATACGTATTTCGTTAGCAGAGATAAGTTGTCTGGCAGGGGATATAGATTTCGCGCCGCCGGAGATAAGTTTTCTGCCAGCGTAGAGACGTATTTCGTCAACAGAGATAAGTTGTCTGGCAGGGGATATAGATTTCCCGCCGCCGGAGATAATTTTTCTGCCAGCGTAGAGACGTATTTCGTCAGCAGAGATAAGCTGTCAGGCCGGGGATATAAATTACTCGCCGCCGGAGATAAGTTTTCCGCCAGCGGAGATACGTATTTCGTTAGCAGAGATAAGTTGTCTGGCAGGGGATATAGATTTCCCGGCACCGGAAATAAGTTTTCCGCCAGCGGAGAGACGTATTTTGTCAGCAGAGATAATTTGTCTGGCAGGGTCTATAGATTTCCCGCAGCCGTAGATGAGTTTTCCGCCAGCGGAGAGACGTAGTTCGTTAGCAGAGATAAGTTGTCAGGACGGGGATATAAACTTCTCGCCGCCGGAGATAAGTTTTCTGCAAGCGGAGAGACGTATTTCGTTAGCAGAGATAAGTTGTCCGGCAGGGGATATAGATTTCCCGCCACCGGAAATAAGTTTTCCTCCAGCGGAGAGATGTATTTTTTCAGCCGAGATAAGATGTCCGGCAGGGTATATAAATTTCCCGCCGACGGAGGTAAATGTTCTGCCAGCGGAGATAAGTTTTCTGCCGGCGGAGAAACGTAGTTCGTCAGCAGAGATAAGTTGTCCGGCAGCGAAGATAAGTTGTCCGGCAGGGGATATTGATTTCCCGCCGCCGGAGATAAGTTTTCTGCCAGCGTAGAGACGTATTTCGTCAGCAAAGATAAGTTGTCCGGCAGGGGATATATATTTCCCGCCACCGGAAATAAGTTTTCTGCAAGCGGAGAGACGTATTTCGTCAGCAGCGATAAGTTGTCAGGCCGGGGATATAAGCTTCTCGCCGCTGGATATAAGTTTTCTGCAAGCGGAGAGACGTATTTCGTCAGCAGAGATAAGTTGTCCGGCAGGGGATATAGATTTCCCGGCACCGGAAATAAGTTTTCCGCCAGCGGAGAGACGTATTTCGTCAGCAGCGATAAGTTGTCAGGCCGGGGATATAAACTTCTCGCCGCCGGAGATAAGTTTTCTGCAAGCGGAGAGACGTATTTCGTCAGCAGAGATAAGTTGTCCGGCAGGGGATATAGATTTCCCGGCACCGGAAATAAGTTTTCCTCCAGCGGAGAGACGTATTTCGTTAGCAGAGATAAGTTGTCAGGACGGGGATATAAACTTCTCGCCGCCGGAGGTAAGTTTTCTGCATGCGGAGAGACGTATTTCGTCAGCAGAGATAAGTTGTCCGGCAGGGGATATAGATTTCCCGCCACCGGAAATAAGTTTTCCTCCAGCGGAGAGATGTATTTTTTCAGCCGAGATAAGATGTCCGGCAGGGTATATAAATTTCCCGCCGACGGAGGTAAATGTTCTGCCAGCGGAGATAAGTTTTCTGCCGGCGGAGAAACGTAGTTCGTCAGCAGAGATAAGTTGTCCGGCAGCGAAGATAAGATGTCTGTTATCGGAGAAAAGTTTTCCGCCAGCGGATATACATTTCCGCCACCGCAGATAAGTTTTCCGCCAGCGAAGAGATGTATTTTGTCAGCAGAGATAAGATGTCCGGCAGGTGATATAAATTCCTCGCCTCCATAAGTAAATGTTCTGCCAGCGGAGATAAGTTTTCTGCCGGCGGAGAAACGCAATTCGTCAGCGGGGATAAATTGTCCGTCAGGGGATATAAAAAATTCCCGCCGCCGGAGATAAGATTTCTGCCAGCGGAGAATCGTAGTTCGTTAGCGGAGATAAACTGTCTGCCAGCGGAGATAAGTTGTCCGGCAGGGGATATATATTTCCCGCCACCGGAGATAAGTTTACTGCCAGCGGAGAGACGTATTTCGTCAGCAGAGATAAGTTGTCCGGAAGGGGATATCTATTTCCCGCTACCGGAAATTAGTTTTCCGCCAGCGGAGAGACGTATTTCGTCAGCAAAGATAAGTTTTCTGTAAGCAGAGAGACGTATTTCGTCAGCAGAGATAAGTTGTCCGGCAGGGGATATAGATTTACCGCCACCGGAAATAAGTTTTCTGCCAGCGTAGAGACGTATTTCGTCAGCAGTGATAAGTTGTCCGGCAGGGGATATATATTTCCTGCCACCGGAGATAAGTTTACTGCCAGCGGAGAGACGTATTTTGTCAGCAGAGATAAGTTGTCCGGCAGGGGATATATATTTCCCGCCACCGGAGATAAGTTTACTGCCAGCGGAGAGACGTATTTCGTCAGCAAAGATAAGTTTTCTGCAAGAGGAGAGACGTATTTCGTCAGCAGAGATAAGTTGTCCAGCAGGAGATATGGGATTCCCGCCGCCGGAGGTAAATGTTCTGCCAGCGGAGATAAGTTTTCTGCCGGCGGAGAAACGTTATTCCTCAGCGGGGATAATTTGTCCGTCAGGGGATATAAAAAATTCCCGCCGCCGGAGATAAGATTTCTGCCAGCGGAGAATCGTAGTTCGTCAGCGGAGATAAATTGTCTGCCAGCGGAGATAAGTTGTCCCACAGGGGATATTGATTTCCCGCCGCCGGAGATAAGTTTTCTGCCAGCGTAGAGACGTATTTGGTCAGCAAAGATAAGTTGTCCGGCAGGGGCTATATATTTCCCGCCACCGGAAATAAGTTTTTCGCCAGCGGAGAGGCGTATTTCGTTAGCATAGATAAGTTGTCAGGACGGGGATATAAACTTCTCGCCACCGGAGATAAGTTTTCTGCAAGCGGAGAGACGTATTTCGTCAGCAGAGATAAGTTTTCTGCAAGCTTAGAGATGTATTTTGTCAGCAGAGATAAGATGTCCGGCAGAGGATATAATTTTCCCCCCGTGGAGAAAAGTTTTCTGCAAGCGAAGAGACATATTTCGTCAGCAGAGATAAGTTGTCAGGCCGGGGATATAAACTTCTCGCCGCCGGAGATAAGTTTTCTGCAAGCGGAGAGACGTATTTCGTCAGCAGAGATAAGTTGTCCGGCAGGGGCTATAGATTTCCCGGCACCGGAAATAAGTTTTTCGCCAGCGGAGAGGCGTATTTCGTCAGCAGAGATAATTTGTCTGGCAGGGTCTATAGATTTCCCTCAGCCGTAGTATGTTTTCCGCCAGCGGAGAGACCTATTTCGTTAGCAGAGATAAGTTGTCAGGACGGTGATGTAAACGTAACGGGGATGAGAAACGTAATTCGTCAGCGGGGATAAATTGTTCGTCAGGGGATATAAAAAATTTCCGCCGCCGGAGATAAGATTTCTGCCAGCGGAGAATCGTAGTTCGTCAGCGGAGATAAATTGTCTGCTAGCGGAGATAAGTTGTCCGGCAGGGGATATATATTTCCCGCCACTGGAAATTAGTTTTCCGCCAGCGGAGAGACGTATTTCGTCAGCAAAGATAAGTTTTCTGCAAGCGGAGAGACGTATTTCGTCAGCAGAGATAAGTTTTCTGCAAGCAGAGAGACGTATTTTGTCAGCCGAGATAAGCTGTCCGGCAGGGGATATAAATTTCCCCCTCTGGAGAAAAGTTTTCCGCAAGCGGATATGAACTTCCCGCCATCGGAAATAAGTTTTCCGCCAGCGGAGAGACGTATTTCATCAACAGAGATAAGTTTTCTGCAAGCGAAAAGATGTATTTCGTCAACAGAGATAAGTTTTCTGCAAGCGAAGAGACGTATTTCGTCAGCAGAGATAAGTTGTCCGGCAGGGGCTATATATTTCCCGCCACCGGAAATAAGTTTTCCGCCAGCGGAGAGACGTTTTTCGTTAACAGAGATAAGTTGTCCGGCAGGGGATATAGATTTCCCGCCACCGGAAATAAGTTTTCCTCCAGCGGAGAGATGTATTTTGTCAGCCGAGATAAGATGTCCGGCAGAGGATATAAATTTCCCCCCGTGGAGAAAAGTTTTCTGCAAGCGAAGAGACGTATTTCGTCAGCAGAGATAAGTTGTCAGGCCGGGGATATAAACTTCTCGCCGCCGGAGATAAGTTTTCTGCAAGCGGAGAGACGTATTTTGTCAGTAGAGATAAGTTGTCCGGCAGGGGATATAAATTTCCCGCCGCCGGAGGTAAATGTTCTGCCAGCAGAGATAAGTTTTCTGCCGACGGAGGAACGTAGTTCGTCTGCGGAGATAAGTTGCCCGGCAGGGGATATATATTTCCCGCCACCGGAGATAAGTTTACTGCCAGCGAAGAGACGTATTTCGTCAGCAGAGATAAGTTGTCCGGCAGGGGATATATATTACCCGCCACCGGAAATAAGTTTTCCGCCAGCGGAGAGACGTATTTCGTTAGCTGGGATAAGTTGTCAGGCCGGGGATATAAATTTCCCGCCGCCGGAGGTAAATGTTCTGCCAGCGGAGATAAGTTTTCTGTCGGCGGAGAAACGTAGTTCGTCAGCGGAGATAAGTTGTCCGGCAGAGGCTATAAAATTCCCCCTCTGGAGAAAAGTTCTCCGCCAGCGGATAGAAATTTCCCGCCACCGGAGATAAGTTTTCTGCCAGCGGAGAGACGTATTTTGTCAGCAGAGATAAGTTGTCCGGCAGGGGATATAAATTTTCCGCCACCGGAGATAAGTTTTCCGCCACCGGAGAGACGTATTTTGTCAGCAGAGATAAGTTGTCCGGCAGGGGATATAAATTTCCCTCCGCCGGAGATAAGTTTTCTGCCAGCGTAGAGACATATTTCGTCAGCAGAGATAAGTTGTACGGCAGGGGATATAGATTTTCCGGCACCGGAAATAAGTTTTTCGCCAGCGGAGAGACGTATTTCGTCAGCAGAGATAAGTTGTCCGGCAGGGGATATATATTTCCCGCCGCCGGAGGTAAATGTTCTGCCAGTGGAGATAAGTTTTCTGCCGGCGTAGAAACGTAGTTCGTCAGCGGAGTTAAGTTGTCCGGCAGGGGCTATAAATTTCCCCCTCTGGAGAAAAGTTTTCCGCCAGCGGAGAGATGTATTTTGTTTGCCGAGATAAGATGTCCCGCCGCCGTATATCCCACCTTCTTCGGATATTTCAATTTATGAGCAGCACTTGTCCGCTTTAGCCGCTGTTTCTTCCTCGCTATCTGATAAAGATCGTATGATAGTTCTTGGTGACTTCAACTTGCCAGGAACTGTTTGGTCTTCGGTAAACGAGTCTAGTATCCTAGTGCCCATGTCACGACATGACTTTGTTGACGGCTTGCTTGACCTGTCCCTGTCTCAAGTCAATCATGTGAAAAATTCCTTGGGTCGATTGCTTGATCTATGCTTTGTATCGGATCCGACCATAGTGTTGTTAACCCGAGCCATTCCGCTCACTATACCTGAAGACGCCTACCACCCTACTTTCGAGGTGTCGCTAGATATAGGACCAACTGTATTGGATCGGTCGAGTAGACTACCTGAACGTGTCCGCTGCCGTAAAGCCGAGTTTAATAACCTAATTAAAGATTTTGATTGGTCCGCTTTGTACTTGTGCACTGATGTCACAAAAGGCACAAACATTTTTTACAATGCTCTTGGCACATTTTTTGATTCTTGTGTCCCGCTTTCTTGTCCGATTAGATCTGGAAAACCCCCTTGGTTTACCAAAGAGTTATCCAGTCTAAAAAACTTAAAATCAAGACTTTATAACAAATTTCAAGAAGTGGGTTCTCCTACTTCTCACTCTCGTTATGTAATAGCTCGGTCAAACTTTTCAATTCTTAATGCTCAATGCTATAAGAACTACCTATCTCGTTGCAGGATACGCTTTTCTCAGGACCCTAAACAGTTTTACTGCTTCGTAAACAGTAAGCGTAGAACGTCCGCACACCCATCCTCGCTATCATTTTGTAATACGTCGGCAAATAATGATCAGGCGATTGCCGATCTTTTTGCCCAGTTTTTCCAAACCACCTATTCTGAGGAACGCTACTCTGGTCAACCGTACCCATACGGATTACCAAGGTCGAACGGCATTTTCAGTCCCTTGTTAAATGAATATTCCCTACTTCAAGATCTTCGACTAGTTAAGCTGGTGTTTTCACCGGGTCCAGACGGGGTTCCAGGTTGTGTACTCAGGTACTGCGCCGAGGCTCTGTGTGGACCATTGCTTAAACTATTCACCCTGTCCATTGATTCCTCTTGCTTCCCCCCAATCTGGAAGGAATCGTTTATAATTCCTCTCCATAAAAAGGTAGCAAGTCTGATGCAAAAAATTATAGAGGTATAGCAAAGTTATCCGCTATTCCCAAATTGTTTGAGAAGGTTTTAACTCCGCACTTGCAACATCTCTGCAAGTCACTTATATCTCCAACTCAGCATGGATTTATAAGGCGGCGATCAACCACCACGAACTTGTTAGAGTTTACCTCTTTCATTATTAAAGGCTTTCAAGGTAACTTACAGACGGATGTTATTTACACCGACTTTAGTAAAGCATTCGACTCTGTAAACCATTCCCTTCTAGCACATAAACTTGCCCTTTTAGGGTTTCCGCCCAACCACCTGAGATGGATTTCTAGCTATCTTTGTTCTAGGTCTCAAAGAGTCCTCTTCAAAAACTCCCTCTCTTTACCAGTAAAGGTTTCTTCGGGAGTACCACAGGGCAGCCATCTAGGCCCCTTAGGTTAGGTTAGGTTAAAGCGGTAGCCGGGTGGGGGGGGGGATAAGAGCCTCCCGCCCCCAAGCTCACTTGGACCTATAGACAGGTCCGTTGTGTTGCCGCATGGGCATGTGCCCCTTCGCGTTGCCCGAACCGTGAGAGCATACTACTGCAGGTTAAGGGCAGTCCCATCCGGTGGCTTGGATGTATTTGGACAAGGTCCCTGGTTTGATTACGGATAGGCCCGAAATGTCCGTGAGGACAGCGGCCCCGAGAATACGAAGACGACGATTTCCAAGGGCTGGGCAGTGGCAGAAGAAGTGGGGGACCGATTCCTCCTCCTCCTCGTCGCGACAACTCCTGCAGAAGTCGTTATGAGGGATTGACAGTCTAGAGGCGTGAGTGCCGATCTGCCAGTGTCCCGTAATGGCTCTAGTAACTGCAGAGCACTGTGCTCTGCTGAGTTTATACAGCTCTGCTGAGCGCTTCTTCGATCGATATGGCCATATCAATCTTGAGACTTTACAGGAAACGGTTTGCTGCCATCTCCTATTGGCATTTTGCTCAAACAATTCGTGCGTTAGGAGCCTGCACGTAGCCAAAGGCATCGCTACTTGCTCCCTCTCCGATAGGAGAGGAATCGTAGTACCCTGCCTGGCTAGCTCGTCGGCGGCGTCATTCCCCTCGATGTCCCTGTGGCCGGGGACCCATATAAGGAAGAGATCTAACTGCTCTGCGATCTCGTGCAGAGACTTGCGGCAGTCATTTACAGTCGCTGAGTTCGACGATATTGAGCCTAGAGCTTTGATAGCTGCTTGGCTGTCCGAGAAAACGCACACTAAGTGCGTATCTAGGAGTAGTTTGGAGACGATCGAAATGGCCTCCTTGATGGCTTCAACCTCCGCTTGGAACACACTACAGTGATCCGGGAGCCTGAAGCAATGACTGATATTCACTCGCTGCAGTAGACTCCGCCTCCTACGCGGCCGTCTAGCTTTGAGCCATCAGTGTAGAAGTGGACCGCATTAGCAGGCCCTGGTTCGCCCATCTCCCAGTCCTCCCTAGATGGGATTGATACCTGGAAGGGCGTCGAGAGGTGATCACTGGGGATACAGTAATCTGTCCTCTCTGGTAATTGCGGGAGTCTCATCAGGATTCCCGAGTGCCCAACCGCGGATGCTTTCCACAGTCTGGCTTCTCTCATTCGGAGGGCGGAAAGTGTTGCCACCTTCTTTCCCATGAGATCAACCGGGAGGAGGTCCAGCACAGTATCCAGGGCTTCCCCTGGAGTAGTGCGTAGCCCGCCGGTTATGCATAGTTCTGCCATGCGTTGAACTCTGCTGAGTTTATTGAGGCCTGTCCTTTTGTCCAAGGCTGGCCACCATACCACCACTCCATAGAGCATGATTGGTCGTATGATGGCGGTGTAGAGCCACCGAACTATATATGGGGTCATTCCCCATTTTAGTCCGATGGCTTTCCTGCAAGTATAGAGGGCCACTGTGGCCTTCTTGTTACACCTTAATGCCTCGAAATGCAAAGTTATGACATTTCATCGTTCTAGCCCTTTGTTGGCTCCCTACACCCTATTTGGGGGTTCTCTTGAGAGAATTACCCTGGTGGATGATCTGGGTGTTATGCTAGACCCCAAGTTAAAGGCCACCATACCGTCAGCCGAGATAAGATGTCCGGCAGGGGATATAAATTTCCCCCTCTGGTCAAAAGTTTTCCGGCAGCGGATATAAATTTCCCGCCACCGGAGATAAGTTTTCCGCCAGCGGAGAGACGTATTTTGTCAGCAGAGATAAGTTGTCCGGCAGGGGATACAAATTTCCCCCTCTGGTCAAAAGTTTTCCGGCAGCGGATATAAATTTCCCGCCACCGGAGATAAGTTTTCCGCCAGCGGAGAGACGTATTTTGTCAGCAGAGATAAGTTGTCCGGCAGGGGATATAAATTTCCCTCCACCGGAGATAAGTTTTCTGCCAGCGTAGAGACGTATTTTGTCAGCAGTGATAAGTTGTCCGGCAGGGGATATAAATTTCCCGCCACCGGAGATAAGTTTTCTGCCAGCGGAGAGACGTATTTTGTCAGCAGTGATAAGTTGTCCGGCAGGGGATATAAATTTCCCGCCACCGGAGATAAGTTTTCTGCCAGCGGAGAGACGTATTTCGTCAGCAGAGATAAGTTGTCCGGCAGGGGATATAGATTTTCCGCCACCGGAAATAAGTTTTCCGCCAGCGGAGAGACGTATTTCGTCAGCAGAGATAAGTTGTCAGGCAGGGGATATAAATTTCCCGCCACCGGAGATAAGTTTTCTGCCAGCGGAGAGACGTATTTCGTCAGCAGAGATAAGTTGTCCGGCAGGGGATATAGATTTTCCGCCACCGGAAATAAGTTTTCTGCCAGCGGAGAGACGTATTTCGTCAGCAGAGATAAGTTGTCAGGCAGGGGATATAAATTTCCCGCCACCGGAGATAAGTTTTCCGCCACCGGAGAGACGTATTTTGTCAGCAGAGATAAGTTGTCCGGCAGGGGATATAAATTTCCCGCCACCGGAGATAAGTTTTCCGCCACCGGAGAGACGTATTTTGTCAGCAGAGATAAGTTGTCAAGCAGGGGCTATAAATTTCCCCCTCTGGAGAAAAGTTTTCCGCCAGCGGATATAAATTTCCCGCAACCGGAGATAAGTTTTCCGCCAGCGGAGAGACGTATTTTGTCAGCAGAGATAAGTTGTCCGGCAGGGGATATAATTTTCCCGCCGCCGGAGATAAGTTTTCTGCCAGCGTAGATACGTATTTCGTCAGCAGAGATAAGATGTCCGGCAGCGGATATAGATTTCCCGGCACCGGAAATAAGATTTCTGCCAGCGGAGAGACGTATTTCGTCAGCAGAGATAAGTTGTCCGGCAGGGGATATAGATTTTCCGCCACCGGAAATAAGTTTTCCGCCAGCGGAGAGACGTATTTCGTCAGCAGAGATAAGTTGTCAGGCAGGGGATATAAATTTCCCGCCACCGGAGATAAGTTTTCTGCCAGCGTAGAAACGTATTTTGTCAGCAGTGATAAGTTGTCTGGCAGGGAATATAGATTTCCCGCCGCCGTAGATAAGTTTTCCGCCACCGGAGAGACGGATTTTGTCAGCAGAGATAAGTTGTCCGGCAGGGGCTATAAATTTCCCCCTCTGGAGAAAAGTTTTCCGCCAGCGGATATAAATTTCCCGCCACCGGAGATAAGTTTTCTGCCAGCGGACAGACGTATTTTGTCAGCAGAGATAAGTTGTCCGGCAGGGGCTATAAATTTGCCCCTCTGGAGAAAAGTTTTCCCCCAGCGGATATAAATTTCTCGCCACCGGAGATAAGTTTTCCGCCACCGGAGAGACGTATTTTGTCAGCAGAGATAAGTTGTCCGGCAGGGGATATAAATTTCCCTCCACCGGAGATAAGTTTTCTGCCAGCGTAGAGACGTATTTTGTCAGCAGTGATAAGTTGTCCGGCAGGGGATATAAATTTCCCGCCACCGGAGATAAGTTTTCCGCCAGCGGAGAGACGTATTTCGTCAGCAGAGATAAGTTGTCCGGCAGGGGATATAGATTTTCCGCCACCGGAAATAAGTTTTCCGCCAGCGGAGAGACGTATTTCGTCAGCAGAGATAAGTTGTCCGGCAGGGGATATAGATTTCCCGAAACCGTAAATAAGTTTTCCGCCAGCGGAGAGACGTATTTTGTCAGCAGAGATAAGTTGTCTGGCAGGGAATATAGATTTCCCGCCACCGTAAATAAGTTTTCTGCCAGCGTAGAGACGTATTTTGTCAGCAGTGATAAGTTGTCCGGCAGGGGATATAAATTTCCCGCCGCCGGAGATAAGTTTTCTGCCAGCGTAGAAACGTATTTTGTCAGCAGTGATAAGTTGTCTGGCAGGGAATATAGATTTCCCGCCGCCGTAGATAAGTTTTCCGCCACCGGAGAGACGGATTTTGTCAGCAGAGATAAGTTGTCCGGCAGGGGCTATAAATTTCCCCCTCTGGAGAAAAGTTTTCCGCCAGCGGATATAAATTTCCCGCCACCGGAGATAAGTTTTCTGCCAGCGGACAGACGTATTTTGTCAGCAGAGATAAGTTGTCCGGCAGGGGCTATAAATTTGCCCCTCTGGAGAAAAGTTTTCCCCCAGCGGATATAAATTTCCCGCCACCGGAGATAAGTTTTCCGCCACCGGAGAGACGTATTTTGTCAGCAGAGATAAGTTGTCCGGCAGGGGATATAAATTTCCCTCCACCGGAGATAAGTTTTCTGCCAGCGTAGAGACGTATTTTGTCAGCAGTGATAAGTTGTCCGGCAGGGGATATAAATTTCCCGCCACCGGAGATAAGTTTTCCGCCAGCGGAGAGACGTATTTCGTCAGCAGAGATAAGTTGTCCGGCAGGGGATATAGATTTTCCGCCACCGGAAATAAGTTTTCCGCCAGCGGAGAGACGTATTTCGTCAGCAGAGATAAGTTGTCAGGCCGGGGATATAGATTTCACGCCGCCGGAGATAAGTTTTCCGCCAACGGATAGACGTATTTTGTGAGCAGAGATAAGTTGTCTGGCAGGGAATATAGATTTCCCGCCACCGTAAATAAGTTTTCTGCCAGCGTAGAGACGTATTTTGTCAGCAGTGATAAGTTGTCCGGCAGGGGATATAAATTTCCCGCCGCCGGAGATAAGTTTTCTGCCCGCGGAAAGACGTATTTTGTCAGCAAAGATAAGATAAGATAAGATGTCTGTCAGCGGAGATAAGTTTTCCGCCAGCGGAGAGACGTATTTCGTCAGCAGAGATAAGTTGTCCGGCAGGGGATATAGATTTCCCGAAACCGTAAATAAGTTTTCCGCCAGCGGAGAGACGTATTTTGTCAGCAGAGATACGTTGTCCGGCAGGGGATATAGTTTTCCCGCCACCGTAAATAAGTTTTCCGCCAGCGAAGAGATGTATTTTGTCAGCAGAGATAAGATGTCCGGCAGGGGATATAAATTCATCGCCGCCGGAAGTAAATGTTCTGCCAGCGGAGATAAGTTTTCCAGAGGGGGGGAGAAAAGTTTTCCGCCAGCGGATATAAATTTCCCGCTACCGCAGATAACTTTTCCGCCAGCGGAGAGATGTATTTTGTCAGCCGAGATAAGATGTCCGGCAGGGGATATAAATTTCCCGTCGCTGGAAGTAAATGTTTTGCCAGCGGAGATAAGTTGTCCGGCAGGGGGTATAAATTTCCCCCTCTGGTCAAAAGTTTTCCGGCAGCGGATATAAATTTCCCGCCACCGGAGATAAGTTTTCCGCCAGCGGAGAGACCTATTTTGTCAGCAGAGATAAGTTGTCCGGCAGGGGATATAATTTTCCCGCCGCCGGAGATAAGTTTTCTGCCAGCGTAGATACGTATTTCGTCAGCAGAGATAAGATGTCCGGCAGCGGATATAGATTTCCCGGCACCGGAAAAAGGATTTCCGCCAGCGGAGAGACGTATTTCGTCAGCAGAGATAAGTTGTCTGGCAGGGAATATAGATTTCCCGCCGCCGTAGATAAGTTTTCCGCCACCGGAGAGACGTATTTTGTCAGCAGAGATAAGTTGTCCGGCAGGGGCTATAAATTTCCCCCTCTGGAGAAAAGTTTTCCGCCAGCGGATATAAATTTCCCGCCACCGGAGATAAGTTTTCTGCCAGCGGACAGACGTATTTTGTCAGCAGAGATAAGTTGTCCGGCAGGGGCTATAAATTTGCCCCTGTGGAGAAAAGTTTTCCCCCAGCGGATATAAATTTCCCGCCACCGGAGATAAGTTTTCTGCCAGCGGACAGACGTATTTTGTCAGCAGAGATAAGTTGTCAGGCCGGGGATATAGATTTCACGCCGCCGGAGATAAGTTTTCCGCCAGCGGATAGACGTATTTTGTGAGCAGAGATAAGTTGTCTCACAGGGAATATAGATTTCCCGCCACCGTAAATAAGTTTTCCGCCAGCGAAGAGATGTATTTTGTCAGCAGAGATAAGATGTCCGGCAGGGGATATAAATTTCCCGCCACCGGAGATAAGTTTTCCGCCAGCGGAGAGACGTATTTCGTCAGCAGAGATAAGTTGTCCGGCAGGGGATATAGATTTTCCGCCAGCGGAGAGACGTATTTCGTCAGCAGAGATAAGTTGTCCGGCAGGGGATATAGATTTTCCGCCAGCGGAAATAAGTTTTCCGCCAGCGGAGAGACGTATTTCGTCAGCAGAGATAAGTTGTCAGGCCGGGGATATAGTTGTCCGGCAGGGGCTATAAATTTCCCCCTCTGGAGAAAAGTTTTCCGCCAGCGGATATAAATTTCCCGCCAACGGAGATAAGTTTTCCGCCACCGGAGAGACGTATTTTGTCAGCAGAGATAAGTTGTCCGGCAGGGGATATAAATTTCCCGCCACCGGAGATAAGTTTTCTGCCAGCGGAGAGACGTATTTCGTCAGCAGAGATAAGTTGTCCGGCAGGGGATATAGATTTTCCGCCAGCGGAGAGACGTATTTCGTCAGCAGAGATAAGTTGTCAGGCAGGGGATATAAATTTCCCGCCACCGGAGATAAGTTTTCCGCCACCGGAGAGACTATTTTGTCAGCAGAGATAAGTTGTCCGGCAGGGGATATAAATTTCCCGCCACCGGAGATAAGTTTTCCGCCACCGGAGAGACGTATTTTGTCAGCAGAGATAAGTTGTCCGGCAGGGGCTATAAATTTCCCCCTCTGGAGAAAAGTTTTCCGCCAGCGGATATAAATTTCCCGCAACCGGAGATAAGTTTTCCGCCAGCGGAGAGACGTATTTTGTCAGCAGAGATAAGTTGTCCGGCAGCGGATATAGATTTCCCGGCACCGGAAATAAGATTTCTGCCAGCGGAGAGACGTATTTCGTCAGCAGAGATAAGTTGTCCGGCAGGGGATATAGATTTTCCGCCACCGGAAATAAGTTTTCCGCCAGCGGAGAGACGTATTTCGTCAGCAGAGAAAAGTTTTCCCCCAGCGGATATAAATTTCCCGCCACCGGAGATAAGTTTTCCGCCACCGGAGAGACGTATTTTGTCAGCAGAGATAAGTTGTCCGGCAGGGGATATAAATTTCCCTCCACCGGAGATAAGTTTTCTGCCAGCGTAGAGACGTATTTTGTCAGCAATGATAAGTTGTCCGGCAGGGGATATAAATTTCCCGCCACCGGAGATAAGTTTTCCGCCAGCGGAGAGACGTATTTCGTCAGCAGAGATAAGTTGTCCGGCAGGGGATATAGATTTTCCGCCACCGGAAATAAGTTTTCCGCCAGCGGAGAGACGTATTTCGTCAGCGGAGATAAGTTTTCCGCCAGCGGAGAGACGTATTTCGTCAGCAGAGATAAGTTGTCCGGCAGGGGATATAGATTTTCCGCCACCGGAAATAAGTTTTCCGCCAGCGGAGAGACGTATTTCGTCAGCAGAGATAAGTTGTCAGGCCGGGGATATAGATTTCACGCCGCCGGAGATAAGTTTTCCGCCAGCGGATAGACGTATTTTGTGAGCAGAGATAAGTTGTCTGGCAGGGAATATAGATTTCCCGCCACCGTAAATAAGTTTTCCGCCAGCGGAGAGACGTATTTTGTCAGCAGAGATACGTTGTCCGGCAGGGGATATAGATTTCCCGCCACCGTAAATAAGTTTTCCGCCAGCGAAGAGATGTATTTTGTCAGCAGAGATAAGATGTCCGGCAGGGGATATAAATTCCTCGCCGCCGGAAGTAAATGTTCTGCCAGCGGAGATTAGTTTTCCAGAGGGGGGGGAGAAAAGTTTTCCGCCAGCGGATATAAATTTCCCGCTACCGCAGATAACTTTTCCGCCAGCGGAGAGATGTATTTTGTCAGCCGAGATAAGATGTCCGGCAGGGGATATAAATTTCCCGTCGCTGGAAGTAAATGTTTTGCCAGCGGAGATAAGTTTTCTGCCGGCGGAGAAACGTAGGTCGTCTGCGGAGATAAGTTGTCCGGCAGGGGGTATAAATTTCCCCCTCTGGTCAAAAGTTTTCCGGCAGCGGATATAAAT
Source organism: Drosophila pseudoobscura (assembly GCF_009870125.1). Taxonomy (NCBI): domain Eukaryota; kingdom Metazoa; phylum Arthropoda; class Insecta; order Diptera; family Drosophilidae; genus Drosophila; species Drosophila pseudoobscura. The sequence continues at coordinate 191,538 of NW_022881715.1, read as the reverse complement.
TTCCCGCCACCGGAGATAAGTTTTCCGCCAGCGGAGAGACGTATTTTGTCAGCAGAGATAAGTTGTCCGGCAGGGGATATAATTTTCCCGCCGCCGGAGATAAGTTTTCTGCCAGCGTAGATACGTATTTCGTCAGCAGAGATAAGATGTCCGGCAGCGGATATAGATTTCCCGGCACCGGAAAAAGGATTTCCGCCAGCGGAGCGACGTATTTCGTCAGCAGAGATAAGTTGTCTGGCAGGGAATATAGATTTCCCGCCGCCGTAGATAAGTTTTCCGCCACCGGAGAGACGTATTTTGTCAGCAGAGATAAGTTGTCCGGCAGGGGCTATAAATTTCCCCCTCTGGAGAAAAGTTTTCCGCCAGCGGATATAAATTTCCCGCCACCGGAGATAAGTTTTCTGCCAGCGGACAGACGTATTTTGTCAGCAGAGATAAGTTGTCCGGCAGGGGCTATAAATTTGCCCCTCTGGAGAAAAGTTTTCCCCCAGCGGATATAAATTTCCCGCCACCGGAGATAAGTTTTCCGCCACCGGAGAGACGTATTTTGTCAGCAGAGATAAGTTGTCCGGCAGGGGCTATAAATTTCCCCCTCTGGAGAAAAGTTTTCCGCCAGCGGATATAAATTTCCCGCCACCGGAGATAAGTTTTCTGCCAGCGGACAGACGTATTTTGTCAGCAGAGATAAGTTGTCCGGCAGGGGCTATAAATTTCGCCCTCTGGAGAAAAGTTTTCCCCCAGCGGATATAAATTTCCCGCCACCGGAGATAAGTTTTCCGCCAGCGGAGAGACGTATTTCGTCAGCAGAGATAAGTTGTCTGGCAGGGAATATAGATTTCCCGCCGCCGTAGATAAGTTTTCCGCCACCGGAGAGACGTATTTTGTCAGCAGAGATAAGTTGTCCGGCAGGGGCTATAAATTTCGCCCTCTGGAGAAAAGTTTTCCCCCAGCGGATATAAATTTCCCGCCACCGGAGATAAGTTTTCCGCCACCGGAGAGATGTATTTTGTTAGCAGAGATAAGTTGTCCGGCAGGGGCTATAAATTTCCCCCTCTGGAGAAAAGTTTTCCGCCAGCGGATATAAATTTCCCGCCACCGGAGATAAGTTTTCTGCCAGCGGACAGACGTATTTTGTCAGCAGAGATAAGTTGTCCGGCAGGGGCTATAAATTTCCCCCTCTGGAGAAAAGTTTTCCCCCAGTGGATATAAATTTCCCGCCACCGGAGATAAGTTTTCCGCCACCGGAGAGACGTATTTCGTCAGCAGAGATAAGTTGTCAGGCCGGGGATATAGATTTCACGCCGCCGGAGATAAGTTTTCCGCCAGCGGATAGATGTATTTTGTGAGCAGAGATAAGTTGTCTGGCAGGGAATATAGATTTCCCGCCACCGTAAATAAGTTTTCTGCCAGCGTAGAGACGTATTTTGTCAGCAGTGATAAGTTGTCCGGCAAGGGATATAAATTTCCCGCCGCCGGAGATAAGTTTTCTGCCCGCGGAAAGACGTATTTTGTCAGCAAAGATAAGATAAGATAAGATGTCTGTCAGCGGAGATAAGTTTTCCGCCAGCGGAGAGACGTATTTCGTCAGCAGAGATAAGTTGTCCGGCAGGGGATATAGATTTTCCGCCACCGGAAATAAGTTTTCCGCCAGCGGAGAGACGTATTTCGTCAGCAGAGATTAGTTGTCAGGCCGGGGATATAGATTTCACGCCGCCGGAGATAAGTTTTCCGCCAGCGGATAGATGTATTTTGTGAGCAGAGATAAGTTGTCTGGCAGGGAATATAGATTTCCCGCCACCGTAAATAAGTTTTCTGCCAGCGTAGAGACGTATTTTGTCAGCAGTGATAAGTTGTCCGGCAAGGGATATAAATTTCCCGCCGCCGGAGATAAGTTTTCTGCCCGCGGAAAGACGTATTTTGTCAGCAAAGATAAGATAAGATAAGATGTCTGTCAGCGGAGATAAGTTTTCCGCCAGCGGAGAGACGTATTTCGTCAGCAGAGATAAGTTGTCCGGCAGGGGATATAGATTTTCCGCCACCGGAAATAAGTTTTCCGCCAGCGGAGAGACGTATTTCGTCAGCAGAGATAAGTTGTCAGGCCGGGGATATAGATTTCACGCCGCCGGAGATAAGTTTTCCGCCAGCGGATAGACGTATTTTGTGAGCAGAGATAAGTTGTCTGGCAGGGAATATAGATTTCCCGCCACCGTAAATAAGTTTTCCGCCAGCGGAGAGACGTATTTTGTCAGCAGAGATACGTTGTCCGGCAGGGGATATAGATTTCCCGCCACCGTAAATAAGTTTTCCCCCAGCGAAGAGATGTATTTTGTCAGCAGAGATAAGATGTCCGGCAGGGGATATAAATTCCTCGCCGCCGGAAGTAAATGTTCTGCCAGCGGAGATAAGTTTTCCAGAGGGGGGGAGAAAAGTTTTCCGCCAGCGGATATAAATTTCCCGCTACCGCAGATAACTTTTCCGCCAGCGGAGAGATGTATTTTGTCAGCCGAGATAAGATGTCCGGCAGGGGATATAAATTTCCCGTCGCTGGAAGTAAATGTTTTGCCAGCGGAGATAAGTTTTCTGCCGGCGGAGAAACGTAGGTCGTCTGCGGAGATAAGTTGTCCGGCAGGGGGTATAAATTTCCCCCTCTGGTCAAAAGTTTTCCGGCAGCGGATATAAATTTCCCGCCACCGGAGATAAGTTTTCCGCCAGCGGAGAGACGTATTTTGTCAGCAGAGATAAGTTGTCCGGCAGGGGATATAATTTTCCCGACGCCGGAGATAAGTTTTCTGCCAGCGTAGATACGTATTTCGTCAGCAGAGATAAGATGTCCGGCAGCGGATATAGATTTCCCGGCACCGGAAAAAGGATTTCCGGCAGCGGAGCGACGTATTTCGTCAGCAGAGATAAGTTGTCTGGCAGGGAATATAGATTTCCCGCCGCCGTAGATAAGTTTTCCGCCACCGGAGAGACGTATTTTGTCAGCAGAGATAAGTTGTCCGGCAGGGGCTATAAATTTCCCCCTCTGGAGAAAAGTTTTCCGCCAGCGGATATAAATTTCCCGCCACCGGAGATAAGTTTTCTGCCAGCGGACAGACGTATTTTGTCAGCAGAGATAAGTTGTCCGGCAGGGGCTATAAATTTGCCCCTCTGGAGAAAAGTTTTCCCCCAGCGGATATAAATTTCCCGCCACCGGAGATAAGTTTTCCGCCACCGGAGAGACGTATTTTGTCAGCAGAGATAAGTTGTCCGGCAGGGGCTATAAATTTCCCCCTCTGGAGAAAAGTTTTCCGCCAGCGGATATAAATTTCCCGCCACCGGAGATAAGTTTTCTGCCAGCGGACAGACGTATTTTGTCAGCAGAGATAAGTTGTCCGGCAGGGGCTATAAATTTCGCCCTCTGGAGAAATGTTTTCCCCCAGCGGATATAAATTTCCCGCCACCGGAGATAAGTTTTCCGCCACCGGAGAGTTGTATTTTGTCAGCAGAGATAAGTTGTCCGGCAGGGGCTATAAATTTCCCCCTCTGGAGAAAAGTTTTCCCCCAGCGGATATAAATTTCCAGCCACCGGAGATAAGTTTTCCGCCACCGGAGAGACGTATTTTGTCAGCAGAGATAAGTTGTCCGGCAGGGGCTATAAATTTCCCCCTCTGGAGAAAAGTTTTCCCCCAGTGGATATAAATTTCCCGCCACCGGAGATAAGTTTTCTGCCAGCGGACAGACGTATTTTGTCAGCAGAGATAAGTTGTCCGGCAGGGGCTATAAATTTCGCCCTCTGGAGAAAAGTTTTCCCCCAGTGGATATAAATTTCCCGCCACCGGAGATAAGTTTTCCGCCACCGGAGAGACGTATTTTGTCAGCAGAGATAAGTTGTCCGGCAGGGGCTATAAATTTCCCCTTCTGGAGAAAAGTTTTCCCCCAGTGGATATAAATTTCCCGCCACCGGAGATAAGTTTTCCGCCACCGGAGAGATGTATTTTGTCAGCAGAGATAAGTTGTCCGGCAGGGGCTATAAATTTCCCCCTCTGGAGAAAAGTTTTCCCCCAGCGGATATAAATTTCCCGCCACCGGAGATAAGTTTTCCGCCACCGGAGAGACGTATTTTGTCAGCAGAGATAAGTTGTCCGGAAGGGGCTATAAATTTCCCCCTCTGGAGAAAAGTTTTCCCCCAGTGGATATAAATTTCCCGCCACCGGAGAGATGTATTTTGTCAGCAGAGATAAGTTGTCCGGCAGGGGCTATAAATTTCCCCCTCTGGAGAAAAGTTTTCCCCCAGCGGATATAAATTTCCCGCCACCGGAGATAAGTTTTCCGCCACCGGAGAGATGTATTTTGTCAGCAGAGATAAGTTGTCCGGCAGGGGCTATAAATTTCCCCCTCTGGAGAAAAGTTTTCCCCCAGCGGATATAAATTTCCCGCCACCGGAAATAAGTTTTCCGCCAGCGGAGAGACGTATTTCGTCAGCAGAGATAAGTTGTCTGGCAGGGAATATAGATTTCCCGCCGCCGTAGATAAGTTTTCCGCCACCGGAGAGACGTATTTTGTCAGCAGAGATAAGTTGTCCGGCAGGGGCTATAAATTTCGCCCTCTGGAGAAAAGTTTTCCCCCAGCGGATATAAATTTCCCGCCACCGGAGATAAGTTTTCCGCCACCGGAGAGATGTATTTTGTCAGCAGAGATAAGTTGTCCGGCAGGGGCTATAAATTTCCCCCTCTGGAGAAAAGTTTTCCCCCAGTGGATATAAATTTCCCGCCACCGGAGATAAGTTTTCCGCCACCGGAGAGACGTATTTTGTCAGCAGAGATAAGTTGTCCGGCAGGGGCTATAAATTTCCCGACGCCGGAGATAAGTTTTCTGCCAGCGTAGATACGTATTTCGTCAGCAGAGATAAGATGTCCGGCAGCGGATATAGATTTCCCGGCACCGGAAAAAGGATTTCCGGCAGCGGAGCGACGTATTTCGTCAGCAGAGATAAGTTGTCTGGCAGGGAATATAGATTTCCCGCCGCCGTAGATAAGTTTTCCGCCACCGGAGAGACGTATTTTGTCAGCAGAGATAAGTTGTCCGGCAGGGGCTATAAATTTCCCCCTCTGGAGAAAAGTTTTCCGCCAGCGGATATAAATTTCCCGCCACCGGAGATAAGTTTTCTGCCAGCGGACAGACGTATTTTGTCAGCAGAGATAAGTTGTCCGGCAGGGGCTATAAATTTGCCCCTCTGGAGAAAAGTTTTCCCCCAGCGGATATAAATTTCCCGCCACCGGAGATAAGTTTTCCGCCACCGGAGAGACGTATTTTGTCAGCAGAGATAAGTTGTCCGGCAGGGGCTATAAATTTCCCCCTCTGGAGAAAAGTTTTCCGCCAGCGGATATAAATTTCCCGCCACCGGAGATAAGTTTTCTGCCAGCGGACAGACGTATTTTGTCAGCAGAGATAAGTTGTCCGGCAGGGGCTATAAATTTCGCCCTCTGGAGAAATGTTTTCCCCCAGCGGATATAAATTTCCCGCCACCGGAGATAAGTTTTCCGCCACCGGAGAGTTGTATTTTGTCAGCAGAGATAAGTTGTCCGGCAGGGGCTATAAATTTCCCCCTCTGGAGAAAAGTTTTCCCCCAGCGGATATAAATTTCCCGCCACCGGAGATAAGTTTTCCGCCACCGGAGAGACGTATTTTGTCAGCAGAGATAAGTTGTCCGGCAGGGGCTATAAATTTCCCCCTCTGGAGAAAAGTTTTCCCCCAGTGGATATAAATTTCCCGCCACCGGAGATAAGTTTTCTGCCAGCGGACAGACGTATTTTGTCAGCAGAGATAAGTTGTCCGGCAGGGGCTATAAATTTCGCCCTCTGGAGAAAAGTTTTCCCCCAGTGGATATAAATTTCCCGCCACCGGAGATAAGTTTTCCGCCACCGGAGAGACGTATTTTGTCAGCAGAGATAAGTTGTCCGGAAGGGGCTATAAATTTCCCCTTCTGGAGAAAAGTTTTCCCCCAGTGGATATAAATTTCCCGCCACCGGAGATAAGTTTTCCGCCACCGGAGAGATGTATTTTGTCAGCAGAGATAAGTTGTCCGGCAGGGGCTATAAATTTCCCCCTCTGGAGAAAAGTTTTCCCCCAGCGGATATAAATTTCCCGCCACCGGAGATAAGTTTTCCGCCACCGGAGAGACGTATTTTGTCAGCAGAGATAAGTTGTCCGGAAGGGGCTATAAATTTCCCCCTCTGGAGAAAAGTTTTCCCCCAGTGGATATAAATTTCCCGCCACCGGAGAGATGTATTTTGTCAGCAGAGATAAGTTGTCCGGCAGGGGCTATAAATTTCCCCCTCTGGAGAAAAGTTTTCCCCCAGTGGATATAAATTTCCCGCCACCGGAGATAAGTTTTCCGCCACCGGAGAGTTGTATTTTGTCAGCAGAGATAAGTTGTCCGGCAGGGGCTATAAATTTCCCCCTCTGGAGAAAAGTTTTCCCCCAGTGGATATAAATTTCCCGCCACCGGAGATAAGTTTTCTGCCAGCGGACAGACGTATTTTGTCAGCAGAGATAAGTTGTCCGGCAGGGGCTATAAATTTCGCCCTCTGGAGAAAAGTTTTCCCCCAGCGGATATAAATTTCCCGCCACCGGAGATAAGTTTTCCGCCACCGGAGAGATGTATTTTGTCAGCAGAGATAAGTTGTCCGGCAGGGGCTATAAATTTCCCCCTCTGGAGAAAAGTTTTCCCCCAGCGGATATAAATTTCCCGCCACCGGAGATAAGTTTTCCGCCAGCGGAGAGACGTATTTCGTCAGCAGAGATAAGTTGTCTGGCAGGGAATATAGATTTCCCGCCGCCGTAGATAAGTTTTCCGCCACCGGAGAGACGTATTTTGTCAGCAGAGATAAGTTGTCCGGCAGGGGCTATAAATTTCGCCCTCTGGAGAAAAGTTTTCCCCCAGCGGATATAAATTTCCCGCCACCGGAGATAAGTTTTCCGCCACCGGAGAGATGTATTTTGTCAGCAGAGATAAGTTGTCCGGCAGGGGCTATAAATTTCCCCCTCTGGAGAAAAGTTTTCCCCCAGCGGATATAAATTTCCCGCCACCGGAGATAAGTTTTCCGCCACCGGAGAGACGTATTTTGTCAGCAGAGATAAGTTGTCCGGCAGGGGCTATAAATTTCCCCCTCTGGAGAAAAGTTTTCCCCCAGTGGATATAAATTTCCCGCCACCGGAGATAAGTTTTCCGCCACCGGAGAGACGTATTTTGTCAGCAGAGATAAGTTGTCCGGCAGGGGCTATAAATTTCGCCCTCTGGAGAAAAGTTTTCCCCCAGTGGATATAAATTTCCCGCCACCGGAGATAAGTTTTCCGCCACCGGAGAGACGTATTTTGTCAGCAGAGATATGTTGTCCGGCAGGGGCTATAAATTTCCCCCTCTGGAGAAAAGTTTTCCGCCAGCGGATATAAATTTCCCGCCACCGGAGATAAGTTTTCCGCCAGCGGAGAGACGTATTTCGTCAGCAGAGATAAGTTGTCCGGCAGGGGCTATAAATTTCCCCCTCTGGAGAAAAGTTTTCCCCCAGCGGATATAAATTTCCCGCCACCGGAGATCAGTTTTCCGCCACCGGAGAGACGTATTTTGTCAGCAGAGATAAGTTGTCCGGCAGGGGATATAAATTTCCCTCCACCGGAGATAAGTTTTCCGCCACCGGAGAGACGTATTTTGTCAGCAGAGATAAGTTGCCGGCAGGGGATATAAATTTCCCTCTGTTAAAAATGTAATCGATACTATTGTTTGAATAAGCAACAATTATCTAGCAACACTGTATTGTATCGTGCTCATAATGCATATACCACTTTACTCACTCTCAAATAAACGTTTAACCGAACCACTACGTGTCTCTTGTATCTCTTGGTTGATACCCAAACGTTACGCGGGGAGAGCCGCTAGGCTCCTCGTGGAGTTGCGCTCTCAACCGGGTGCCGAGACCCATAGATCGGAAGACGTGTTAGATACACCTCGCCCCTCACAAAGGGGGATTGTATGCCCGACCAGGATACTTTCAATTGGTACCAGAAGAGTCGCTATGTACATAGCTATAGCTTCTTTTTAGGGGCGCTAACTGGCGCATTGTACCAGGTTCCTGCGTTTGTAGCGGTGGTGCGTGATGGCGTGATATATGTAAATATATCGCACTAATCGAGGCTAAGCTGCAGATAAACATTAGACGCCGTGGTTGAAATCCCTCCCTGAGGAACCGCCACGTAAAATAAAGCTGAGAGATCAGATTCATTCTGTATCAGCTCCGTTTTATATATCGCTTATATATAGAACGGTAAACTAAAACGGTACAATTATATCCAACATTGGTTATGGGCCCAGAGTTCGTTGTTTCGGCTTAATAACAGACTAAAAAGCGTCTGGGTTTGAGTTTGAGGTTGAGGGGTTTGAGGTTGTGCTAAATTGTCAACAGTTATTTTGTGCACACACGCGGAACAATTAGCAACATGAATTTGTCAAATCAAATCGAAAAACTTGATGAGGGCAATTACAGTGTATGGCATATGGCCATGAAAAGTGTCCTGGTAATGACAGAATTATGGGATGTAGTCTGTGGAAAAGGCAGTGGAGGAGATGCCGCAGCTGTCGAGAAATGGAATAAATTGGATCAGAAAGCAATGGCGTACACACCCTTAAATGTTAAGGCATCGCAGTTTGTGCACATAAAGACGTGCGAAACATCAGAAGCCATATGGAAAAAATTAAAGGAACTGCACATGCCAAAAAGGCCCCATCCAAAAGGTGCAACTTTATCAAAAACTTATTCGACTAAATATGCAATGCAGCAGGGCGATGATGTGTCCGCCTATGTCAATTCTTTTGTAGAGCCAATTGAAAAATTGGCGGAACTGGACATAAAACTCCACGATGAGCTAAAAGTCATCATGTTATTGAGCAGTTTGCCCGAATCTTGGGAAAATTTTGTAGTCGCGATTGAAACGCGTGACGAGCTGCCAAAATTTGAAGCTCTTAAAGTAAAAATGCTGGAAGAAGGCACCAGAAAACAGGAGAAGGCTGAGCGCGAAAATCATTCGGCCACACAAGCAGTATACACACATACACAGCGCAGATCGCGAGAAAACGAGAATGTCGAGAATAACGGAACCAAGAACGACGGGAACACAGGCGTAAAGCAACAATTCAAGGGAAAATGTTTCAAATGCGAAAAAACTGGTCATCGAGCAAGCGAGTGCAGATCTAAGAAAAAGGGTAGCAAAACAAATGGACAAAGAGAACAGGCAAGCAGTTTAATGCACTGTTTTGTCGGAGAGCAGCAAAAGAGAGTTTGGTGCGTAGATAGTGGCGCAACATCGCACATGTGTTGCGATCGCAGCATGTTCCTAAACTATGTCGAGAAGGAAACATCGATAATGTTGGCTACAAATAAGTTCGTCTCATCACCCGGATCTGGTAATGTTAAAATTCTGGGTGAAAATATTTTAATAAACTTGCAAAATGTGTTATACGTCCCCGAATTACACATGAATTTTTTCTCAGTGAGCACAGCAGCTAAATTCGAGAATTCTACTACATTTATTGGAAAAGTGGCACTGATTAAAAATAAAAAAGGAGAAACAATAATAAAAGCCAAGCAAGAAAACAATTTGTATGTGTACAAACAGTGCTCAGAAAAAAGTGCAGTTTATATGTTGAACACAATTTCTCCTGCAATGAATTGGCATAATAGGTTTGGCCACCTTAATTTCCAAGATTTAAAACAGTTGAACGATAAACAGCTTGTTTATGGCATGAACTTTGAAAATGTGAAAATGGAAATCAATTGTGATACATGTAACAGAGCAAAAATATGTGCATTGCCGTTTCAACAGAAGTTAAATCGTACAACGGAGCAAGTACTTGAGCTAGTGCATACAGATGTATGTGGCCCAATGAATGTAAAATCGATCGGCGGCAATCGCTATTTTGTGACATTTATTGATGACTACTCGCGCAAGATATTTGTATACATTATGCACGCAAAAAGCCAAGTTTTCGAAAAATTCAAAATGTTCAAAAGTTTTGTGGAATGCCAAACGGGCAACAAAATAAAGGCTGTGCGCAGCGATAATGGCACAGAGTATGTAAATAAGGAATTTTCTGGTTTTTTGAACGAGTGCGGTATACAAAGGCAACTGACGGTTCCCTACACCCCTCAGCAAAACGGTGTAGCCGAGAGAGCCAATCGAACAATTGTAGAGATGGCAAAAAGTATGCTAATCCATGCAAAGCTGGAGGAGTTCTTGTGGGCAGAGGCTGTTACCACGGCAGTTTACTTGCGAAATAGATGTCCCACAAAAGCCTTAAGTGGCGGTACACCATTCGAAGCCTGGAAAGGACGCAAGCCATCAGTAAAACACCTGCGAGTATTCGGATCTCGCGCATTTGCTTTGGATAAGACCAGAAGAAGCAAATTCCAGGCAAAAGGCAAAGAATACATTTTTGTCGGCTACTCCTTTACAGCAAAAGCTTACCGCCTGTACGATCGAGAGAACCGTACAATAATTGAAAGGCGTGATGTGAAATTTATAGAAGGTGAGATTGACACAAAAAGCATTGAGAATTGTGGTATTTCAGATCGAAATGACGATTTCATGACAAATATACTCCGCCTTGGGTCAATTAAAGTTCCTGATCAACACTCATATGCACCTTTAATTGCTGATCATGCAGATTCCAGCAGTGACTCCAGCGAAGTGGAGGAGGAGTTTTTGAGCGCAAGTGAACCTGACGACAATTCCGTGAGTGGTCAAGAGGTGCCACCACAAGAGAATGTAGTACAGCGTGGGCGTGGCAGACCAAAAATCATCCGCAGCGGTCAACCTGGGCGACCGAAAAAGCAGTACCAGGCAGTGCTCAATATTTTCCTAAATCAGATGGATGACACTGAGACACCGCAGTCAGTTGCTGAAGCATTGCAAGGCGATCATTCTCAAAATTGGAAAGAATCAATGCAAACGGAATACGACGCTCTACAGGAAAATAACACGTGGTCATTGTGTGAACTCCCTCCAGGACAAAAAGCCATTGGTTCCAAATGGGTTTTTCGAATTAAGAGAAACAAGGATGGTCTCATCGAGAAGTTCAAATCTCGATTGGTTGCTCAAGGCTGTGGGCAACAATTTGGAGTAAATTATTGGGAAACGTTTTCACCTGTAATTCGGTACGAGACCATTCGCATGTTGTTCGCAATTGCTGCAGAAAAACAGCTGTATATGCATCAAGTAGATATATCAAATGCTTACCTGAACAGTAAACTCCATGAGACTGTGTACATGAGGCAGCCTCAGAATTTTGTCGACAAGCATCATCCAGAAAAAGTTCTAAAGCTGCGTAAAGCACTTTATGGACTCAAGCAATCCGGGCGAGTATGGAACAAAACGCTCGACGAGGTATTGTCTACCATGGGCTTCAAGAGATGTAAGAACGAGGCATGCATGTACGTCAAGAAAGATGAGCAAACATACAGCTATATTGCAGTCTACGTCGACGATTTAATTATCGCATGTCCAAACAAAAACGAGGGGGAACGTTGTGAGTTGCTGCGGACACCGCAACTCTACAGTTATACCCGATACTAAGTCAGTATGGCTCTCCTCCGGCAGACGCCGCTAATATTAAACGAAACGACAAAGAGTGCGTGCGAGAGAGACAGAAAATCAGTCTGAGCGTGACGTCGGGCGCTGCGTAGCAAAAATTGATTTCTTGCTTTTGGCTACAAAAATGATCCGATCTGATCCAGATTCGGCAATCGGATAGATATGGTCATTCTCTATGATTCTGCGTTTTTAGTTTACTCGAATTTGCAATATTGTGGATGCAACAGATTTTCGTCCTTTGTGTGGGCGGAAGGGGGAGGGCGAAATTTTGATATACGTTTTATAGTGAGATCTAACAGGAGTGCGGATACCAAATTTGGTTACTCTAGCCTTAATAGTCTCTGAGATTTATGAATATCCCCAGATCTGCATCCTTTGCGGGGGCGGAAGGGGGTGTGGCGAAATTTTGAAACAAACTCGTCTCGGTCCGATATATTAGGAGTGTGGATACCAAATTTGGTTGCTCTAGCTTTTATAGTCTCTGAGATCTAGGCGCTAATGTTTTACTCTAAGCAAAGCCGCCTATGCTACGTGTGTGTTAGAGAGAGACAGGGCGAGAAAAAATTAAATTGTTTTCGTGATGCTGGCTATAATAATAATACGATCCAATTCAGATTCTGCAGTCTAAAAGATATGGTCATTCTCTACGATTCTGCGTTTTTGGTTTTCTTGTATCTATAAAATTGTGGATGCCACAGATTTTCGCCCTTTGTGGGGGCGGAAGTGGGCGGGGCAAAGTTTTGAAATATTTTTGGAGCAGTGACATATCACATATCTGGATCCAAAACATCGTTGCTCTAGCTCTTATAGTCTTTGAGCATTAGGCGCTGAAGGGGACGGACAGACGGACAGACGGACGGACGGACATGGCTCAATCGACTCGGCTATTGATGCTGATCAAGAATATATATACTTTATGGGGTCGGAAACGATTCCTTCTGGACGTTACACACATCCACTTTTACCACAAATCTAATATACCCCAATACTCATTTTGAGTATCGGGTATAAAAAAATGACATAGCCGTAATTAAGAAGAAGATCGCATCAAACTTCAAGATGCACGATGGCGGCCCCATAAACTTTTTCCTAGGAATGGAAATTGAGCGAGACGGTGAACAGGGTTCGATTTCGTTTTGCCAGAAATCGCATATTCAAGGACTATTGGACACGTATGGCATGAGCAAGTGCCGTCCAGTCAGCACACCGCTCGACCCGGGCTATCAAGTTGGCAGCATTGATGATAATTGTGTCAAGGTAAATGTAACACAATATCAGTCATTAATTGGTTCCCTTATGTATTTAGCAGTCTTGAGCCGACCGGACATTTTGCGCGCAGTAAGCAAACTGTCGCAACGAAATACTGATCCCCATGCAGAACACGAGACGGCTGCAAAACACATTCTAAGGTATCTGGCTGGTACGAAGAATTTGGGCATCTCATACCGCAAGTGTGGTGAACCAGTAAGAGGTTTCGCTGATGCTGACTGGGCCAATGACAGGCTCGATAGAAGATCTTATAGTGGATACGCATTCTTCCTAGCAGGCAGTGCTTTTTCTTGGACTTCAACTAAGCAAAGTGTTGTCGCGTTGAGCAGCACTGAAGCTGAATACATAGCACTATCTATGGCTGCTAAAGAGGCTATTTATTTACGAAGACTTCTCGACGAGATCGGTTGGTCAACTGTTACAGAGCCTTTAACCATCTATGGCGACAACATCAGTTCGCAACATATTGCTCAAAATCCGGTACATCACAAACGCACGAAGCACATTGATATTAAGTATCATTTTGTTCGCGAAAAAGTAGAATGTAATGAAATTATACTAGAATACGTATCGACAAACGGCAATGTTGCAGATCTACTAACAAAATGTTTAAGCAAGAAAAAACACGACGACTTTGTTAAATTACTTGGAATGACAAAGTTAAACATGCGGTAGTTAGTTTAAAATGATAATATGTAGCTTAAGAAGAAGTGTTAAAAATGTAATCGATACTATTGTTTGAATAAGCAACAATTATCTGGCAACACTGTATTGTATCGTGCTCATATACATATGAGCACTTTACCACTTTACTCACTCTCAAATAACGTTTAACCGAACCACTACGTGTCTCTTGTATCAGCTCCGTTTTATATATCGCTTATATATAGAACGGTAAACTAAAACGGTACAATTATATCCAACACCCTCCACCGGAGATAAGTTTTCTGCCAGCGTAGAGACGTATTTTGTCAGCAGTGATAAGTTGTCCGGCAGGGGATATAAATTTCCCGCCACCGGAGATAAGTTTTCCGCCAGCGGAGAGACGTATTTCGTCAGTAGAGATAAGTTGTCCGGCAGGGGATATAGATTTTCCGCCACCGGAAATAAGATTTCGGCCAGCGGAGAGACGTATTTCGTCAGCAGAGATAAATTGTCAGGCCGGGGATATAAATTTTCCGCCGCCGGAGGTAAATGTTCTGCCAGCGGAGATAAGTTTTCCAGAGGGGGGGAGAAAAGTTTTCCGCCAGCGGATATAAATTTCCCGCCGCCGGAGATAAGTTTTCTGCCCGCGGAAAGACGTATTTTGTCAGCAGAGATAAGTTGTCCGGCAGGGGATATAGATTTCCCGCCACCGTAAATAAGTTTTCCGCCAGCGAACAGATGTATTTTGTCAGCAGAGATAAGATGTCCGGCAGGGGATATAAATTCCTCGCCGCCGGAAGTAAATGTTCTGCCAGCGGAGATAAGTTTTCCAGAGGGGGGGAGAAAAGTTTTCCGCCAGCGGATATAAATTTCCCGCTACCGCAGATAAGTTTTCCGCCAGCGGAGAGATGTATTTTGTCAGCCGAGATAAGATGTCCGGCAGGGGATATAAATTTCCCGTCGCTGGAAGTAAATGTTTTACCAGCGGAGATGAGTTTTCTGCCGGCGGAGAAACGTAGGTCGTCTGCGGAGATAAGTTGTCCGGCAGGGGGTATAAATTTCCCCCTCTGGTCAAAAGTTTTCCGGCAGCGGATATAAATTTCCCGCCACCGGAGATAAGTTTTCCGCCAGCGGAGAGACGTATTTTGTCAGCAGAGATAAGTTGTCCGGCAGGGGATATAATTTTCCCGCCGCTGGAGATAAGTTTTCTGCCAGCGTAGAGACGTATTTCGTGAGCAGAGATAAGATGTCCGGCAGCGGATATAGATTTTCCGGCACCGGAAATAAGATTTCCGCCAGCGGAGAGACGTATTTCGTTAGCAGAGATAAGTTGTCTGGCAGGGGATATAGATATTCCGGCACCGGAAATAAGTTTTCCGCCAGAGGAGAGACGTATTTCGTCAGCAGAGATAAGTTGTCTGGCAGGGAATATAGATTTCCCGCCGCCGTAGATAATTTTTCCGCCATCGGAGAGACGTATTTTGTCAGCAGAGATAAGTTGTCCGGCTGGGGCTATAAATTTCCCCCTCTGGAGAAAAGTTTTCCGCCAGCGGATATAAATTTCCCGCCACCGGAGATACGTTTTCCGCCACCAGAGAGACGTATTTTGTCAGCAGAGATAAGTTGTCCGGCAGGGGATATAAATTTCCCTCCACCGGAGATAAGTTTTCTGCCAGCGTAGAGACGTATTTTGTCTGCAGTGATACGTTGTCCGGCAGGGGATATAAATTTCCCGCCACCGGAGATAAGTTTTCCGCCAGCGGAGAGATGTATTTCGTCAGCAGAGATAAGTTATCCGGCAGGGGATATAGATTTTCCGCCACCGGAAATAAGTTTTCCGCCAGCGGAGAGACGTATTTCGTCAGCAGAGATAAGTTGTCCGGCAGGGGATATATATTTCCCGCCACCGGAAATAAGTTTTCCGCCAGCGGAGAGACGTATTTCGTCAGCAGAGATAAGTTGTCAGGCCGGGGATATAAATTTTCCGCCGCCGGAGGTAAATGTTCTGCCAGCGGAGATAAGTTTTCTGCCGGCGGAGAAACGTAGTTCGTCAGCGGAGATAAGTTGTCCGACAGGGGCTATAAATTTCCCCCTCTGGAGAAAAGTTTTCCGCCAGCGGAGAGACGTATTTCGTCAGCAGAGATAAGTTGTCAGGCCGGGGATATAAATTTTCCGCCGCCGGAGGTAAATGTTCTGCCAGCGGAGATAAGTTTTCTGCCGGCGGAGAAACGTAGTTCGTCAGCGGAGATAAGTTGTCCGGCAGGGGCTATAAATTTCCCCCTCTGGAGAAAAGTTTTCCGCCAGCGGAGAGACGTATTTCGTCAGCAGAGATAAGTTGTCAGGCCGGGGATATAAATTTTCCGCCGCCGGAGGTAAATGTTCTGCCAGCGGAGAGACGTATTTCGTCAGCAGAGATAAGTTGTCTGGCAGGGAATATAGATTTCACGCCGCCGGAGATGAGTTTTCCGCCAGCGGATAGACGTATTTTGTGAGCAGAGATAAGTTGTCTGGCAGGGAATATAGATTTCCCGCCGCCGGAGATAAGTTTTCTGCCCGCGGAAAGACGTATTTTGTCAAAAAAGATAAGATAAGATGATGTCTGTCAGCGGAGAAAAGTTTTCCGCCTGCGGATATAAATTTCCCGCTACCGCAGATAAGTTTTCCGCCAGCGGAGAGATGTATTTTGTCAGCAGAGATAAGTTGTCCGGCAGGGGATATAAATTTCCCGCCACCGGAGATAAGTTTTCCGCCACCGGAGAGACGTATTTTGTCAGCAGAGATAAGTTGTCCGGCAGGGGCTATAAATTTCCCCCTCTGAAGAAAAGTTTTCCGCCAGCGGATATAAATTTCCCGCCACCGGAGATAAGTTTTCTGCCAGTGGAGAGACGTATTTTGTCAGCAGTGATAAGTTGTCCGGCAGGGGATATAAATTTCCCGCCACCGGAGATAAGTTTTCCACCACCGGAGAGACGTATTTTGTCAGCAGAGATAAGTTGTCCGGCTGGGGCTATAAATTTCCCCCTCTGGAGAAAAGTTTTCCGCCAGCGGATATAAATTTCCCGCCACCGGAGATACGTTTTCCGCCATCGGAGAGACGTATTTTGTCAGCAGAGATAAGTTGTCCGGCAGGGGCTATAAATTTCCCCCTCTGGAGAAAAGTTTTCCGCCAGCGGATAGACGTATTTTGTGAGCAGAGATAAGTTGTCCGGCAGGGAATATAGATTTCGCGCCGCCGGAGATAAGTTTTCCGCCAGCGGATAGACGTATTTTGTGAGCAGAGATAAGTTGTCTGGCAGGGAATATAGATTTCCCGCCGCCGGAGATAAGTTTTCTGCCCGCGGAAAGACGTATTTTGTCAAAAAAGATAAGATAAGATGATGTCTGTCAGCGGAGAAAAGTTTTCCGCCTGCGGATATTAATTTCCCGCTACCGCAGATAAGTTTTCTGCCAGTGGAGAGACGTATTTTGTCAGCAGTGATAAGTTGTCCGGCAGGGGATATAAATTTCCCGCCACCGGAGATAAGTTTTCCGCCAGCGGAGAGACGTATTTCGTCAGCAGAGATAAGTTGTCAGGCCGGGGATATAAATTTTCCGCCGCCGGAGGTAAATGTTCTGCCAGCGGAGATAAGTTTTCTGCCGGCGGAGAGACGTATTTCGTCAGTAGAGATAAGTTGTCAGGCCGGGGATATAAATTTTCCGCCGCCGGAGGTAAATGTTCTGCCAGCGGAGATAAGTTTTCTGCCGGCGGAGAAACGTAGTTCGTCAGCGGAGATAAGTTGTCCGGCAGGGGCTATAAATTTCCCCCTCTGGAGAAAAGTTTTCCGCCAGCGGATAGAAATTTCCCGCCACCGGAGATAAGTTTTCTGCCAGCGTAGAGACGTATTTTGTCAGCAGTGATAAGTTGTCCGGCAGGGGATATAAATTTCCCGCCACCGGAGATAAGTTTTCCGCCAGCGGAGAGATGTATTTCGTCAGCAGAGATAAGTTGTCCGGCAGGGGATATAGATTTTCCGCCACCGGAAATAAGTTTTCCGCCAGCGGAGAGACGTATTTTGTCAGCAGAGATTAGTTGTCCGGCAGGGGATATAAATTTCCCGCCACCGGAGAGACGTATTTTGTCAGCAGAGATAAGTTGTCCGGCAGGGGCTATAAATTTCCCCCTCTGAAGAAAAGTTTTCCGCCAGCGGATATAAATTTCCCGCCACCGGAGATAAGTTTTCTGCCAGTGGAGAGACGTATTTTGTCAGCAGTGATAAGTTGTCCGACAGGGGAAATAAATTTCCCGCCACCGGAAATAAGTTTTCCGCCAGCGGAGAGACGTATTTCGTCAGCAGAGATAAGTTGTCAGGCCGGGGATATAAATTTTCCGCCGCCGGAGGTAAATGTTCTGCCAGCGGAGATAAGTGTTCTGCCGGCGGAGAAACGTAGTTCGTCAGCGGAGATAAGTTGTCCGGCAGGGGCTATAAATTTCCCCCTCTGGAGAAAAGTTTTCCGCCAGCGGATATAAATTTCCCGCCACCGGAGATAAGTTTTCTGCCAGCGGAGAGACGTATTTTGTCAGCAGAGATAAGTTGTCCGGCAGGGACTATAAATTTCCCCCTCTGGAGAAAAGTTTTCCGCCAGCGGATATAAATTTCCCGCCACCGGAGATAAGTTTTCCGCCACCGGAGAGACGTATTTTGTCAGCAGAGATAAGTTGTCCGGCAGGGGATATAAATTTCCCTCCACCGGAGATAAGTTTTCTGCCACCGGAGAGACGTATTTTGTCAGCAGAGATAAGTTGTCCGGCAGGGGCTATAAATTTCCCCCTCTGAAGAAAAGTTTTCCGCCAGCGGATATAAATTTCCCGCCACCGGAGATAAGTTTTCCGCCACCGGAGAGACGTATTTTGTCAGCAGAGATAAGTTGTCCGGCAGGGGATATAAATTTCCCTCCACCGGAGATAAGTTTTCTGCCACCGGAGAGACGTATTTTGTCAGCAGAGATAAGTTGTCCGGCAGGGGATATAAATTTCCCTCCACCGGAGATAAGTTTTCTGCCAGTGGAGAGACGTATTTTGTCAGCAGTGATAAGTTGTCCGGCAGGGGATATAAATTTCCCGCCACCGGAGATAAGTTTTCCGCCACCGGAGAGACGTATTTTGTCAGCAGAGATAAGTTGTCCGGCAGGGGATATAAATTTCCCTCCGCCGGAGATAAGTTTTCTGCCAGCGGAGAGACGTATTTCGTCAGCAGAGATAAGTTGTCCAGCAGGGGATATATATTTCCCGCCACCGGAAATAAGTTTTCCGCCTGCGGAGAGATGTATATTGTGTTCAGAGATAAGTTGTCCGGCAGGGGATATAAATTTCCTGCCGCCGGAGATAAGTTTTCTGCCGGCGGAGAAACGTAGGTCGTCTGCGGAGATAAGTTGTCCGGCAGGGGGTATAAATTTCCCCCTCTGGTGAAAAGATTTCCGGCAGCGGATATAAATTTCCCGCCACCGGAGATAAGTTTTCTGCCAGCGGAGAGACGTATCTTGTCAGCAGTGATAAGTTGTCCGGCAGGGGTTATAAATTTCCCTCCACCGGAGATAAGTTTTCGGCCACCGGAGAGACGTATTTTGTCAGCAGAGATAAGTTGTCCGGCAGGGGATATAAATTTTCCGCCGCCGGAGGTAAATGTTCTGCCAGCGGAGATAAGTTTTCTGCCAGCGGAGAGACGTATTTCGTCAGCAGAGATAAGTTGTCCGGCAGGGGCTATAAATTTCCCCCTCTGGAGAAAAGTTTTCCGCCAGCGGATATAAATTTCCCGCCACCGGAGATATGTTTTCTGCCAGCGGAGAGACGTATTTTGTCAGCAGTGATAAGTTGTCCGGCAGGGGATATAAATTTCCCGCCACCGGAGATAAGTTTTCCGCCACCGGAGAGACGTATTTTGTCAGCAGAGATAAGTTGTCCGGCAGGGGATATAAATTTTCCGCCGCCGGAGGTAAATGTTCTGCAAGCGGAGATAAGTTTTCTGCCGGCGGAGAAACGTAGTTCGTCAACGGAGATAAGTTGTCCGGCAGGGGCTATAATTTCCCCCTCTGGAGAAAAGTTTTCCGCCAGTGGATAGAAATTTCCCGCCACCGGAGATAAGTTTTCTGCCAGCGGAGAGACGTATTTTGTCAGCAGTGATAAGTTGTCCGGCAGGGGATATAAATTTCCCGCCACCGGAGATAAGTTTTCCGCCACCGGAGAGACGTATTTTGTCAGCAGAGATAAGTTGTCCGGCAGGGGCTATAAATTTCCCCCTCTGGAGAAAAGTTTTCCGCCAGCGGATATAAATTTCCCGCCACCGAAGATAAGTTTTCTGCCAGCAGAGAGACGTATTTTGTCAGCAGTGATAAGTTGTCCGGCAGGGGATATAAATTTCCCGCCACCGGAGATAAGTTTTCCGCCACCGGAGAGACGTATTTTGTCAGCAGAGATAAGTTGTCCGGCAGGGGATATAAATTTTCCGCCGCCGGAGGTAAATGTTCTGCAAGCGGAGATAAGTTTTCTGCCGGCGGAGAAACGTAGTTCGTCAGCGGAGATAAGTTGTCCGGCAGGGGCTATAATTTCCCCCTCTGGAGAAAAGTTTTCCGCCAGTGGATAGAAATTTCCCGCCACCGGAGATAAGTTTTCTGCCAGCGGAGAGACGTATTTTGTCAGCAGTGATAAGTTGTCTGGCAGGGGATATAAATTTCCCGCCACCGGAGATAAGTTTTCCGCCACCGGAGAGACGTATTTTGTCAGCAGAGATAAGTTGTCCGGCAGGGGATATAAATTTTCCGCCGCCGGAGGTAAATGTTCTGCCAGCGGAGATAAGTTTTCTGCCGGCGGAGAAACGTAGTTCGTCAGCGGAGATAAGTTGTCCGGCAGGGGCTATAATTTCCCCCTCTGGAGAAAAGTTTTCCGCCAGTGGATAGAAATTTCCCGCCACCGGAGATAAGTTTTCTGCCAGCGGAGAGACGTATTTTGTCAGCAGTGATAAGTTGTCCGGCAGGGGATATAAATTTCCCGCCACCGGAGAGACGTATTTTGTCAGCAGAGATAAGTTGTCCGGCAGGGGCTATAAATTTCCCAATCTGGAGAAAAGTTTTCCGCCAGCGGATATAAATTTCCCACCACCGAAGATAAGTTTTCTGCCAGCGGAGAGACGTATTTTGTCAGCAGTGATAAGTTGTCCGCCAGGGGATATAAATTTCCCGCCACCGGAGATAAGTTTTCCGCCACCGGAGAGACGTATTTTGTCAGCAGAGATAAGTTGTCCGGCAGGGGATATAAATTTTCCGCCGCCGGAGGTAAATGTTCTGCAAGCGGAGATAAGTTTTCTGCCGGCGGAGAAACGTAGTTCATCAGCGGAGATAAGTTGTCCGGCAGGGGCTATAATTTCCCCCTCTGGAGAAAAGTTTTCCGCCAGTGGATAGAAATTTCCCGCCACCGGAGATAAGTTTTCTGCCAGCGGAGAGACGTATTTTGTCAGCAGTGATAAGTTGTCCGGCAGGGGATATAAATTTCCCGCCACCGGAGATAAGTTTTCCGCCACCGGAGAGACGTATTTTGTCAGCAGAGATAAGTTGTCCGGCAGGGGATATAAATTTTCCGCCGCCGGAGGTAAATGTTCTGCAAGCGGAGATAAGTTTTCTGCCGGCGGAGAAACGTAGTTCGTCAACGGAGATAAGTTGTCCGGCAGGGGCTATAATTTCCCCCTCTGGAGAAAAGTTTTCCGCCAGTGGATATAAATTTCCCGCCACCGGAGATAAGTTTTCCGCCACCGGAGAGACGTATTTTGTCAGCAGAGATAAGTTGTCCGGCAGGGGCTATAAATTTCCCCCTCTGGAGAAAAGTTTTCCGCCAGCGGATATAAATTTCCCGCCACCGAAGATAAGTTTTCTGCCAGCGGAGAGACGTATTTTGTCAGCAGTGATAAGTTGTCCGGCAGGGGATATAAACTTCCCGCCACCGGAGATAAGTTTTCCGCCACCGGAGAGACGTATTTTGTCAGCAGAGATAAGTTGTCCGGCAGGGGATATAAATTTTCCGCCGCCGGAGGTAAATGTTCTGCAAGCGGAGATAAGTTTTCTGCCGGCGGAAAAACGTAGTTCGTCAGCGGAGATAAGTTGTCCGGCAGGGGCTATAATTTCCCCCTCTGGAGAAAAGTTTTCCACCAGTGGATAGAAATTTCCCGCCACCGGAGATAAGTTTTCTGCCACCGGAGAGACGTATTTTGTCAGCAGAGATAAGTTGTCCGGCAGGGGCTATAAATTTCCCCCTCTGGAGAAAAGTTTTCCGCCAGCGGATATAAATTTCCCGCCACCGGAGATAAGTTTTCCGCCACCGGAGAGACGTATTTTGTCAGCAGAGATAAGTTGTCCGGCAGGGGATATACATTTTCCGCCGCCGGAGGTAAATGTTCTGCAAGCGGAGATAAGTTTTCTGCCGGCGGAGAAACGTAGTTCGTCAGCGGAGATAAGTTGTCCGGCAGGGGCTATAATTTCCCCCTCTGGAGAAAAGTTTTCCGCCAGTGGATAGAAATTTCCCGCCACCGGAGATAAGTTTTCTGCCAGCGGAGAGACGTATTTTGTCAGCAGTGATAAGTTGTCCGGCAGGGGATATAAATTTCCCGCCACCGGAGATAAGTTTTCCGCCACCGGAGAGACGTATTTTGTCAGCAGAGATAAATTGTCCGGCAGGGAATATAAATTTTCCGCCGCCGGAGGTAAATGTTCTGCCAGCGGAGATAAGTTTTCTGCCGGCGGAGAAACGTAGTTCGTCAGCGGAGATAAGTTGTCCGGCAGGGGCTATAATTTCCCCCTCTGGAGAAAAGTTTTCCGCCAGTGGATAGAAATTTCCCGCCACCGGAGATAAGTTTTCTGCCAGCGGAGAGACGTATTTTGTCAGCAGTGATAAGTTGTCCGGCAGGGGATATAAATTTCCCGCCACCGGAGATAAGTTTTCCGCCACCGGAGAGACGTATTTTGTCAGCAGAGATAAGTTGTCCGGCAGGGGCTATAAATTTCCCCCTCTGGAGAAAAGTTTTCCGCCAGCGGATATAAATTTCCCGCCACCGGAGATAAGTTTTCCGCCACCGGAGAGGCGTATTTTGTCAGCAGAGATAAGTTGTCCGGCAGATGATATAATTTTCCCGCCGCCGGAGATAAGTTTTCTGCCACCGGAGAGACGTATTTTGTCAGCAGAGATAAGTTGTCCGGCAGGGGCTATAAATTTCCCCCTCTGGAGAAAAGTTTTCCGCCAGCGGATATAAATTTCCCGCCACCGGAGATAAGTTTTCCGCCACCGGAGAGACGTATTTTGTCAGCAGAGATAAGTTGTCCGGCAGGGGATATAATTTTCCCGCCGCCGGAGATAAGTTTTCTGCCACCGGAGAGACGTATTTTGTCAGCAGAGATAAGTTGTCCGGCAGGGGCTATAAATTTCCCCCTCTGGAGAAAAGTTTTCCGCCAGCGGATATAAATTTCCCGCCACCGGAGATAAGTTTTCCGCCACCGGAGAGACGTATTTTGTCAGCAGAGATAAGTTGTCCGGCAGGGGATATAAATTTTCCGCCGCCGGAGGTAAATGTTCTGCAAGCGGAGATAAGTTTTCTGCCGGCGGAGAAACGTAGTTCGTCAGCGGAGATAAGTTGTCCGGCAGGGGCTATAATTTCCCCCTCTGGAGAAAAGTTTTCCGCCAGTGGATAGAAATTTCCCGCCACCGGAGATAAGTTTTCTGCCAGCGGAGAGACGTATTTTGTCAGCAGTGATAAGTTGTCCGGCAGGGGATATAAATTTCCCGCCACCGGAGATAAGTTTTCCGCCACCGGAGAGACGTATTTTGTCAGCAGAGATAAATTGTCCGGCAGGGGATATAAATTTTCCGCCGCCGGAGGTAAATGTTCTGCCAGCGGAGATAAGTTTTCTGCCGGCGGAGGAACGTAGTTCGTCAGCGGAGATAAGTTGTCCGGCAGGGGCTATAATTTCCCCCTCTGGAGAAAAGTTTTCCGCCAGTGGATAGAAATTTCCCGCCACCGGAGATAAGTTTTCTGCCAGCGGAGAGACGTATTTTGTCAGCAGTGATAAGTTGTCCGGCAGGGGATATAAATTTCCCGCCACCGGAGATAAGTTTTCCGCCACCGGAGAGACGTATTTTGTCAGCAGAGATAAGTTGTCCGGCAGGGGCTATAAATTTCCCCCTCTGGAGAAAAGTTTTCCGCCAGCGGATATAAATTTCCCGCCACCGGAGATAAGTTTTCCGCCACCGGAGAGACGTATTTTGTCAGCAGAGATAAGTTGTCCGGCAGATGATATAATTTTCCCGCCGCCGGAGATAAGTTTTCTGCCACCGGAGAGACGTATTTTGTCAGCAGAGATAAGTTGTCCGGCAGGGGCTATAAATTTCCCCCTCTGGAGAAAAGTTTTCCGCCAGCGGATATAAATTTCCCGCCACCGGAGATAAGTTTTCTGCCAGCGGAGAGGCGTATTTTGTCAGCAGTGATAAGTTGTCCGGCAGGGGATATAAATTTCCCCCTCTGGAGAAAAGTTTTCCGCCAGCGGATATAAATTTCCCGCCACCGGAGATAAGTTTTCCGCCACCGGAGAGACGTATTTTGTCAGCAGAGATAAGTTGTCCGGCAGGGGATATAATTTTCCCGCCGCCGGAGATAAGTTTTCTGCCACCGGAGAGACGTATTTTGTCAGCAGAGATAAGTTGTCCGGCAGGGGCTATAAATTTCCCCCTCTGGAGAAAAGTTTTCCGCCAGCGGATATAAATTTCCCGCCACCGGAGATAAGTTTTCTGCCAGCGGAGAGACGTATTTTGTCAGCAGTGATAAGTTGTCCGGCAGGGGATATAAATTCCCCGCCACCGGAGATAAGTTTTCCGCCACCGGAGAGACGTATTTTGTCAGCAGAGATAAGTTGTCCGGCAGGGGATATAAATTTTCCGCCGCCGGAGGTAAATGTTCTGCCAGCGGAGATAAGTTTTCTGCCGGCGGAGAAAAGTAGTTCGTCAGCGGAGATAAGTTGTCCGGCAGGGGCTATAATTTCCCCCTCTGGAGAAAAGTTTTCCGCCAGTGGATAGAAATTTCCCGCCACCGGAGATAAGTTTTCTGCCAGCGGAGAGACGTATTTCGTCAGCAGAGATAAGTTGTCCGGCAGGGGCTATAAATTTCCCCCTCTGGAGAAAAGTTGTCCGGCAGGGGATATAAATTTCCCACCGCCGGAGATAAGTTTTCCGCCACCGGAGAGACGTATTTTGTCAGCAGAGATAAGTTGTCCGGCAGGGGATATAATTTTCCCGCCGCCGGAGATAAGTTTTCTGCCACCGGAGAGACGTATTTTGTCAGCAGAGATAAGTTGTCCGGCAGGGGCTATAAATTTCCCCCTCTGGAGAAAAGTTTTCCGCCAGCGGATATAAATTTCCCGCCACCGGAGACAAGTTTTCTGCCAGCGGAGAGACGTATTTTGTCAGCAGTGATAAGTTGTCCGGCAGGGGATATAAATTCCCCGCCACCGGAGATAAGTTTTCCGCCACCGGAGAGACGTATTTTGTCAGCAGAGATAAGTTGTCCGGCAGGGGATATAAATTTTCCGCCGCCGGAGGTAAATGTTCTGCCAGCGGAGATAAGTTTTCTGCCGGCGGAGAAAAGTAGTTCGTCAGCGGAGATAAGTTGTCCGGCAGGGGCTATAATTTCCCCCTCTGGAGAAAAGTTTTCCGCCAGTGGATAGAAATTTCCCGCCACCGGAGATAAGTTTTCTGCCAGCGGAGAGACGTATTTCGTCAGCAGAGATAAGTTGTCCGGCAGGGGCTATAAATTTCCCCCTCTGGAGAAAAGTTTTCCGCCAGCGGATATAAATTTCCCGCCACCGGAGATAAGTTTTCTGCCAGTGGAGAGCCGTATTTTGTCAGCAGTGATAAGTTGTCCGGCAGGGGATATAAATTTCCCGCCACCGGAGATAAGTTTTCCGCCACCGGAGAGACGTATTTTGTCAGCAGAGATAAGTTGTCCGGCAGGGGATATAAATTTCCCTCCGCCGGAGATAAGTTTTCTGCCAGCGTAGAGACGTATTTCGTCAGCAGAGATAAGTTGTCCGGCAGGGGATATATATTTCCCGCCATTGGAAATAAGTTTTCCGCCAGCGGAGAGATGTATTTTGTTTGCCGAGATAAGATGTCCCGCCGCCGGAAGTAAATGTTTTGCCAGCGGAGATAAGTTTTCTGCCGGCGGAGAAACGTAGGTCGTCTGCGTAGATAAGTTTTCCGCCAGCGGAGAGACGTATTTTGTCAGCAGAGATAATTTGTCCGGCAGGGGATATAGATTTCCCGCCACCGGAGATAAGTTTTCCGCCGGCGGAGAGACGTATTTTGTCAGCAGATATAAGTTGTCCGGCAGGGGCTATGAATTTCCCCCTCTGGTGAAAAGTTTTCCGCCAGCGGATATAAATTTCCCGCCACCGGAGATAAGTTTTCTGCCAGCGTAGAGACGTATTTTTTCAGCAGAGATAAGTTGTCCGGCAGGGGATATAAATTTCCCGCCACCGGAGATAAGTTTTCCGCCACCGGAGAGACGTATTTTGTCAGCAGAGATAAGTTGTCCGGCAGGGGCTATAAATTTCCCCCTCTGGAGAAAAGTTTTCCGCCAGCGGATAGAAATTTCCCGCCACCGGAGATAAGTTTTCTGCCAGCGTAGAGACGTATTTTCACAGCAGAGATAAGTTGTCCGGCAGGGGATATAGCTTTCACGCAAACGGAAGTAAGTTTTCCGCCAGTGGAGAGACGTATTTCGTTAGCAGAGATAAGCTGTCCGGCAGGGGATATAAATTTCCCACCGCCGGAGATAAGTTTTCTGCCAGCGTAGAGACGTATTTTGTCAGCAGAGATAAGTTGTCCGGCAGGGGATATAGATTTCCCGCCACCGGAAGTAAGTTTTCTGCCAGCGGAGAGATATATTTTGTCAGCCGAGATAAGATTTCCGGCAGGGGATATAAATTTCCCACCCCCGGAGGTCAATGTTCTGCCAGCGGAGATTAGTTTTCTGCCGGCGGAGAAACGTAATTCGTCACCGGGGATGTATGGTCCGTCAGGGGATGTAAATTTCCCGCCGTCGGAGATAAGATTTATGCCCGTGGAGAATCGTAGTTCGTCAGCGGAGATAAATTGTCTGCCAGCAGAATTAAGTTGTCCGCCAGCGGATATAGATTTCCCAGCACCGGAAATAAGTTTTCCGCCAGCGGAGAGACGTATTTCGTTAGCAGAGATAAGCTGTCCGGCAGGGGATATAAATTTCCCACCGCCGGAGATAAGTTTTCTGCCAGCGTAGAGACGTATTTTGTCAGCAGAGATAAGTTGTCCTGTAGGGGATATAGATTTCCCGCCACCGGAAGTAAGTTTTCTGCCAGCGGAGAGATGTATTTTGTCAGCCGAGATAAGATTTCCGGCAGGGGATATAAATTTCCCACCCCCGGAGGTAAATGTTCTGCCAGCGGAGATTAGTTTTCTGCCGGCGGAGAAACGTATTTTGTCAGCAGAGATAAGTTGTCTGGCAGGAGCTATAAATTTCCCCCTCTGGAGAAAAGTTTTCCGCCAGCGGATATAAATTTCCCGCCACCGAAGATAAGTTTTCCGCCACCGGAGAGACGTATTTTGTCAGCAGAGATAAGTTGTCCGGCAGGGGATATAAATTTACCGCCGCCGGAGGTAAATGTTCTGCCAGCGGAGATAAGTTTTCTGCCGGCGGAGAAACGTAGTTCGTCAGCGGAGATAAGTTGTCCGGCAGGGGCTATAATTTCCCCCTCTGGAGAAAAGTTTTCCGCCAGTGGATAGAAATTTCCCGCCACCGGAGGTAAATGTTCTGCCAGCGGAGATAAGTTTTCTGCCGGCGGAGAAACGTAGTTCGTCAGCGGAGATAAGTTGTCCGGCAGGGGCTATAATTTCCCCCTCTGGAGAAAAGTTTTCCGCCAGTGGATAGAAATTTCCCGCCACCGGAGATAAGTTTTCTGCCAGCGGAGAGACGTATTTTGTCAGCAGTGATAAGTTGTCCGGCAGGCGATATAAATTTCCCGCCACCGGAGATAAGTTTTCCGCCACCGGAGAGACGTATTTTGTCAGCAGAGATAAGTTGTCCGGCAGGGGCTATAAATTTCCCCCTCTGGAGAAAAGTTTTCCGCCAGCGGATATAAATTTCCCGCCACCGAAGATAAGTTTTCTGCCAGCGGAGAGACGTATTTTGTCAGCAGTGATAAGTTGTCCGGCAGGGGATATAAATTTCCCGCCACCGGAGATAAGTTTTCCGCCACCGGAGAGACGTATTTTGTCAGCAGAGATAAGTTGTCCGGCAGGGGATATAAATTTTCCGCCGCCGGAGGTAAATGTTCTGCAAGCGGAGATAAGTTTTCTGCCGGCGGAGAAACGTAGTTCGTCAGCGGAGATAAGTTGTCCGGCAGGGGCTATAATTTCCCCCTCTGGAGAAAAGTTTTCCGCCAGTGGATAGAAATTTCCCGCCACCGGAGATAAGTTTTCTGCCAGCGGAGAGACGTATTTTGTCAGCAGTGATAAGTTGTCCGGCAGGGGATATAAATTTCCCGCCACCGGAGATAAGTTTTCCGCCACCGGAGAGACGTATTTTGTCAGCAGAGATAAGTTGTCCGGCAGGGGATATAAATTTTCCGCCGCCGGAGGTAAATGTTCTGCCAGCGGAGATAAGTTTTCTGCCGGCGGAGAAACGTAGTTCGTCAGCGGAGATAAGTTGTCCGGCAGGGGCTATAATTTCCCCCTCTGGAGAAAAGTTTTCCGCCAGTGGATAGAAATTTCCCGCCACCGGAGATAAGTTTTCTGCCAGCGGAGAGACGTATTTTGTCAGCAGTGATAAGTTGTCCGGCAGGGGATATAAATTTCCCGCCACCGGAGAGACGTATTTTGTCAGCAGAGATAAGTTGTCCGGCAGGGGCTATAAATTTCCCCCTCTGGAGAAAAGTTTTCCGCCAGCGGATATAAATTTCCCGCCACCGAAGATAAGTTTTCTGCCAGCGGAGAGACGTATTTTGTCAGCAGTGATAAGTTGTCCGCCAGGGGATATAAATTTCCCGCCACCGGAGATAAGTTTTCCGCCACCGGAGAGACGTATTTTGTCAGCAGAGATAAGTTGTCCGGCAGGGGATATATATTTCCCGCCATTGGAAATAAGTTTTCCGCCAGCGGAGAGATGTATTTTGTTTGCCGAGATAAGATGTCCCGCCGCCGGAAGTAAAGGTTTTGCCAGCGGAGATAAGTTTTCTGCCGGCGGAGAAACGTAGGTCGTCTGCGTAGATAAGTTTTCCGCCAGCGGAGAGTCGTATTTTGTCAGCAGAGATAATTTGTCCGGCAGGGGATATAGATTTCCCGCCACCGGAGATAAGTTTTCCGCCGGCGGAGAGACGTATTTTGTCAGCAGATATAAGTTGTCCGGCAGGGGCTATGAATTTCCCCCTCTGGTGAAAAGTTTTCCGCCAGCGGATATAAATTTCCCGCCGCCGGAGATAAGTTTTCTGCCAGCGTAGAGACGTATTTTGTCAGCAGAGATAAGTTGTCCGGCAGGGGATATAAATTTCCCGCCACCGGAGATAAGTTTTCCGCCACCGGAGAGACGTATTTTGTCAGCAGAGATAAGTTGTCCGGCAGGGGCTATAAATTTCCCCCTCTGGAGAAAAGTTTTCCGCCAGCGGATAGAAATTTCCCGCCACCGGAGATAAGTTTTCTGCCAGCGTAGAGACGTATTTTGACAGCAGAGATAAGTTGTCCGGCAGGGGATATAGCTTTCACGCAAACGGAAGTAAGTTTTCCGCCAGTGGAGAGACGTATTTCGTTAGCAGAGATAAGCTGTCCGGCAGGGGATATAAATTTCCCACCGCCGGAGATAAGTTTTCTGCCAGCGTAGAGACGTATTTTGTCAGCAGAGATAAGTTGTCCGGCAGGGGATATAGATTTCCCGCCACCGGAAGTAAGTTTTCTGCCAGCGGAG
This sequence comes from Drosophila pseudoobscura, assembly GCF_009870125.1. Classification (NCBI taxonomy): domain Eukaryota; kingdom Metazoa; phylum Arthropoda; class Insecta; order Diptera; family Drosophilidae; genus Drosophila; species Drosophila pseudoobscura. Next base: position 162,001 of record NW_022881715.1, on the reverse strand, counting down.
AGATGTATTTTGTCAGCCGAGATAAGATTTCCAGCAGGGGATATAAATTTCCCACCCCCGGAGGTCAATGTTCTGCCAGCGGAGATTAGTTTTCTGCCGGCGGAGAAACGTAATTCGTCACCGGGGATGTATGGTCCGTCAGGGGATGTAAATTTCCCGCCGTCGGAGATAAGATTTATGCCCGTGGAGGATCGTAGTTCGTCAGCGGAGATAAATTGTCTTGTAGTATGTGCATATATTGAGTGTACACTGTACCCAATGGTTAACAATAAATGTATCAGCAACACATTGTTGCAGTACACAAACAAAACCACTTCAAGTGAGCGTGCAATATGATCGCCGCTTATGCGCTAAGCTAAGTCAGCATTCCCACGCTGACCACTTGAAGCACATATATATATATACACATATGTACATACGGCTCTTGCCCTCTCGATTATGCTGATAAGACAAATATGTATGAAGCCGCTCCGCTGTTGGCGTAACCGGCAGCGCAGCTATGCGGTCTGAGTTATAAGAATAAATTCAATAAAGACATTCAAAAAACCGAAGTCAAACGGCACAGACGTGCCAGTGTTATAATTGTAATATTGACATATTACATGGCGACCGTGACAAGTGTCACGAACATGTAGAACATATGTTAAAATAAATCACATAAGAAAAAAAAAAGCGGAGAGCGAGAGAGCGAGCGGCGAGAGCGGACAACAACAGCAGGCACCACTGGAAGCAGCAGGAAATGGAGCGGAACTGAACGCAGTAAGTAGAGTGGTATGTGTGGCAAAAGAGGCGGCGTAGTAAAACGCCTGAGAGCCAGAAGGGCAACACTACTAAAACTGCTAAATAGCAACGATAATTTGCCGTGGAGCACATCTGTGAAATTACACACAGAGCTCGATCACATCAAATTGTTGCTAGCAGAAAAGAAAATGAAAGAGCCAATGCACACAACCACCTACACTGCAATACGAAATATCAGTAAAATATTAACCGTAACTCCACCACCCCAAACGACGGAAATAGCAAAGCCAAGGAAGACCTGCCCGAACGACTGCGAGGGACCTCTACACTCGCCGCATTGCGAGTACACCTGTGCAGCCTGCACCGGTGCCCCAACAGAGAAGCAGTAGCAGCCTGTGCAGCCAGCACCGGCCTCGTCTAGCGCAACAAGCTAGACCCGGAGCAGTGAACCGACAGCGCTTCCTAGAGCGCCCACCGCCAAACAAAATTTTTTTAAAAAATGCCTGCGATGCATACAACTTAACTGTAAGATCTAAAATTGTAAAATTGAGCGGAATAACATCTGCCCAATTAGAGTGAGGCCTGTAAAGCCACACAAACACTAGGCAGGAAGAAATGTAAAAAAAAAAAAAAAACTGAAAAAATATATATAAATTATAAATTACTTTCAACAATTAACAAAGAATCTATACAGTAGTATAAAAGAAAAAAAAATGAAATTTGTTTTTGTATATACATATGTCACGAACAAACAAAATAAGTAAATTTGAAGAAAATTTCGAAAATTTTTACACAATGGGTTTAGTAGATGTAAAATCGGTAGATTCGACAGCGAATGTAATAAACAAAGTCGAAGTCAATAACACCGACCTAAAGCTAATAACAATACTTATTGCTATTATTTTCATTATAATCATAGGACATCTATTATATAAATTGTATAAGCTACATAATAGATGCATAAAGAAACGCTATCAAAGCCGGGCAGATGACCTGGACAAAATTTAAAACAAATTTATAATGGTAACGAAAATTGGCCAAAAATAAAAGAAAAAGTCCAAAAAGAATCATGAATAAAAATATATCATTATTTGATTGAAAACCTATAAATGTTTATGCACATTTTAATAATTATTTTAAAATGAAATGGAATGGCAAAATATTAATGCCGCATTAGTTAAAATAAAAGAAAATTTTGATAAATCATACAAGTGCCTAGCACAAAATAGGAATATTTCAAACGAAACTATAAGTAGACACGCGACACTATTAGTTGCATGTTTTAACCAAGCTCGTTCCCTGATACACGACAATAAAGAAAAGTTAAATACTCAGCATTGGTCGTATGTATCAAGATTTTTGAATAGATTAAAAACAAATTTAAATAGCATCAAATCAAAATATTCACTAGACATAACTATACCCTCGATTTTGAATACTCCAGTATTAGTCGAGGAAGACACAAACACAGATTTAGAGGGCGAATCTGAAATCGGAAGCGGTTCAGATACACATATAAAAGAAGAAGACCTAGGCGACCTTACGATACCAGCGGTAATCACACTAACCAATCTAGTTGATTCTGAATAAGAGTCTATTACTGAAGTAAAAACTCTAAAAATGGCCATGTCACAACTAGAATTTCTTAAGCTAGCCGCTTCACTCATACCTGAGTTTAGTGGAAAGCCTGAGAATCTACAAAGTTTCATTGATGCTCTTAGCTTAGTGGATTCACTTAAGGGAACACATGAAACTACAGCAGTCAACCTAATAAAAACTAAACTCAAAGGCCATATTCGAAACTTAATCACCACTGAACAAACAATAGTGTCCATAATAGACAAACTAAAAAGCGGTATAAAAGGCGAATCAGCCAAAGCAATATCAGCTAAATTGTTCAATCTGCAGCAAAAGCAAAAGACGGCAAGTCAATATATTCAAGAAGTTGAACAGTTGACAAGGGCTTTGCAATCGGCACATATGATTAACGGTGTATCGCAAGAATATGCCGAAGAATTGTGCCTACAAGTTGCTGTAAAATCAATCATAGGAAACAGCACAATTGACGAAGTTAGGTCTGTAATGAAATCACGAAATTTCAATACAATGAGTGAGATTACAACTGTGTTCGTCGATAGTTGCACAGACGCAGTAGGACACCCAAATACAGTCCTATATGCTGCACAACAGAGATATAACACTAACCGAGCGTATAACCGCGGAAACTACCGTGGAAACTACCAAAATAATAATTATGGCAACAACAGAGGTAGAGGCCAATATAGAGGAAACTATAGAGGCCGCGGTAACTCATACAGAGGCCATAACAATAATAATGGCAATAACAACAATGTGAGAATTGCCCAGAATGAATCGGGAAACTCACAACAGCCCTTAGGTACACAGCAATAGACAGTAAAAAGGTTCATTCGATTAATCTTAGTATAAATATATTCGTAACATTCACAAACGTAGCTACAGGCAAGAAATTAATATTTTTAATAGATACTGGTGCAGACATATCCCTGTTAAAAGACAGTTCAGACACTTTTAATGACATAAACAAAAACAACAAAATAAATATTCAGGGAATTAATCAAGGATTAATTCAATCTAAAGGAATGACATCCTTAGAAATACAAACAACTAAATATATAATTCCACACAACTTCCATATTGTCGAATCAACTTTTTCTATACCGTGTGATGGAATTTTAGGAATAGATTTTATTAAAAAATTTAATTGTCAACTAGATTTCACACCTTCAAAAGATCTGCTCATAATAAGACCAGACAATCTAAACTACCCTATTTATGTTCCCATAAATTACAGCTCTGGTAACAATACAATAGTGTTACCAGCACGATCCGAAGTTGTCCGTAAAATTGAGTTAACTTCAAATGAAGATAGCATTTTTATTCCGAACCAGGAAATTCAACCTGGTATATATGCAGCAAACACAGTCGTAACAACTGCAAATGCATTCGTCCGTTTACTTAATACAACTAGTACCGACCAAATGATCAATATAAATAAGTTGAATTATGAACCATTAGCAAATTATGATATATCCGAAATAAATAATGAAACTAGAACGAACGATGTTATATCAAAGTTATCTAAAAATTTTCCAAAACTATTTAATAAACAATTAAAAGAACTTTGTTGTAACTACGCAGACATATTCGGACTTGATACCGAATCAATAACAACCAACAATTTTTACAAGCAGAAACTAAGATTAAAAGATAATGAACCTGTATATATAAAAAATTATAGAAATCCTCATAGTCAAAAAGACGAAATCCAAGCTCAAGTCGATAAACTAATCAAAGATAGAATAGTTGAACCGTCAGCCTCAGAATACAACAGTCCACTTTTACTAGTACCAAAGAAATCCATAGACAACAAAAAGAAAAAATGGCGATTAGTAGTTGACTATCGCCAAATTAATAAAAAATTACTATCCGATAAATTTCCACTTCCTAGGATCGATGATATCTTGGATCAACTAGGAAGAGCAAAATATTTCTCTTGCCTTGACTTAATGTCAGGATTCCATCAGATTGAGCTAGACGAAAACTCTAGAGATATAACATCCTTTTCAACGAGCAACGGCTCTTATCGCTTCACGCGATTACCATTTGGTTTGAAAATAGCTCCCAATTCATTCCAAAGAATGATGACTATCGCATTCTCTGGACTTGAACCATCACAAGCATTCCTCTATATGGATGACTTAATAGTAATCGGTTGTTCCGAAAAACACATGCTTAACAATTTAATTAGTGTTTTTGACATGTGTAGGAAACACAACTTGAAACTACATCCTGAAAAATGTTCATTTTTCATGCATGAAGTCACATTTTTGGGTCACAAATGCACAGATAAGGGAATCTTACCAGATGACAAAAAGTTTGACGTCATATTAAATTATCCAGTCCCACATGACTCTGATAGCGCTAGACGTTTTATAGCATTTTGTAATTACTACAGACGATTCATCAAAAATTTCGCCGATTATTCTAGGCATATAACAAGATTAAATAAAAAGAATGTTCCATTTGAATGGACTAATGACTGTCAAAATGCATTTGAATATCTTAAAGCTCAATTAATAAAGCCTACTCTGTTACAATATCCAGATTTTACGAAAGAATTTTGTATAATCACCGATGCTAGTAAGCAAGCCTGTGGTGCAGTGCTAACACAAGCCCACAACGGGACTCAACTCCCAATAGCTTACGCATCGAGAGCATTTACCAAAGGAGAAAGTAACAAAAGTACGACGGAACAAGAGTTAACAGCTATTTATTGGGCAATCACCAAATTTAGACCCTATGTCTACGGAACTCATTTCATAGTAAAAACAGACCATAGACCACTAACATTCTTGTTTTCAATGACAAACCCCAGTTCTAAATTAACGCGTATGAGACTTGAATTAGAGGAGTATAATTTTACTGTAGAGTACCTAAGAGGCAAAGATAATTTCGTAGCCGATGCATTGTCACGGATAACAATATCTGAACTAAAAGACATACAAAATAAAGTCCTGAAAGTCACTACCAGGTATCAAAGTAGACAAAAATTCTGCGCAGAAAACAACAAAGTAGAGATGCCAAAGCAATCTACCGAAACAGCTTCTCAGCCCAACGTATACGAAGTCATTAATAATGACGAAGTACGTAAAGTAGTGACCTTGCATATAAAAGATATGCTATGTTTCTTTAAACATGGTAAGAAAATTATAGCAAGAATTGATATTGGAGATTTATATACTAATAATGGAAATATTGACTTAGGACAACTATTTCCAAGGCTAGAAAAAGAAGCCGGTATATTAAAAATCAGCCAATTGAAAATGGCACCGTGGGAAAATATCTTTGAAAAGGTTTCAATAGATAATTTCAAAATTATGGGCAATAAAATATTGAAAACATTGAGAGTAGCGCTACTCAACCCGGTGACCACATTAACAAATGTTAAAGAGAAAGAAGCTATATTGTCTACACTACATGATGATCCAGTACAAGGAGGTCACACAGGCATTGCAAAAACCTTGGCCAAGGTCAAAAGACATTATTACTGGAAAGGTATGACTCGCGATATAACAGAGCACATCCGGAAATGTCAGAAATGTCAAAAAGCAAAAACAACAACAAATATAAAGACCCCTTTAACAATTACAGAAACCCCGATGAAGGCTTTTGACAGAGTGATAGTGGATACGATTGGTCCACTACCCAAGTCAGAAAAAGGCAATGAATATGCAGTCACGCTCATATGTGACTTGACTAAATATCTAGTTGCTATACCTGTCGCAAATAAAAGCGCAGCAACCGTTGCAACGGCAATATTTGAATCATTTATTCTTAAGTACGGTCCAATGGAGACGTTCATTTCGGACATGGGAACGGAATATAAAAATTCAATTATAAACGATTTGTGCAAATATTTAAAAATAAAAAATATAACATCAACTGCACACCATCATCAAACTGTTGGAACAATAGAAAGAAGCCACAGAACATTTAACGAATACATACGATCCTATATATCAGTAAATAAAACTGATTGGGACGTATGGCTTCCATATTTTGTTTATTGTTTCAATACAACCCCCTCTATGGCGCATAATTATTGTCCATATGAGTTAGTATTTGGTAAGACTAATAATCTACCAAAATATTTTGATAGCATAAGTAATATAGAACCTATATATAACATAGAAGACTACGCTAAAGAAAGTAGATATAGATTAGAAGTAGCATACAAAAGAGCAAGAAATATGCTCGAGTTAAATAAACAGAAAAATAAGAAAATTTATGATTTAAAAACTAGGAACATAACGCTATCAATAGGAGATAAAGTTCTACTAAAAAACGAAGTAGGCCATAAGCTAGATCTTAAATACACAGGGCCCTATATAGTTGAAAAAATCGAAGATAATGATAATATAGTTATTTCCGGAAATAAGAATAAAAAACAAACAGTTCATAAAGATAGGTTAAAATCTTTTAATTCTTAACAGACACAAAATAAAACAAATAAAATACAAAAAAAAAAAAGAAAAAAAAAATTTAATTATACAAGATGTGCAAAAAGATATGTATACACAAAAAAAAAAAAAAAAACATTAAATACATTACAAATACAAAAAATTTTCAAATCAAAATTTTTTTATATATATAAAATAAATTTAAGTAAAATAACTACATTTAATTACGTTATTTTTCAAAAGGAGGGAGATGTAGTATGTGCATATATTGAGTGTACACTGTACCCAATGGTTAACAATAAATGTATCAGCAACACATTGTTGCAGTACACAAACAAAACCACTTCAAGTGAGCGTGCAATATGATCGCCGCTTATGCGCTAAGCTAAGTCAGCATTCCCACGCTGACCACTTGAAGCACATATATATATATACACATATGTACATACGGCTCTTGCCCTCTCGATTATGCTGATAAGACAAATATGTATGAAGCCGCTCCGCTGTTGGCGTAACCGGCAGCGCAGCTATGCGGTCTGAGTTATAAGAATAAATTCAATAAAGACATTCAAAAAACCGAAGTCAAACGGCACAGACGTGCCAGTGTTATAATTGTAATATTGACATTTTACAGTCTGCCAGCAGAATTAAGTTGTCCGCCAGCGGATATAGATTTCCCAGCACCGGAAATAAGTTTTCCGCCAGCGGAGAGACGTATTTCGTTAGCAGAGATAAGCTGTCCGGCAGGGGATATAAATTTCCCACCGCCGGAGATAAGTTTTCTGCCAGCGTAGAGACGTATTTTGTCAGCAGAGATAAGTTGTCCGGTAGGGGATATAGATTTCCCGCCACCGGAAGTAAGTTTTCTGCCAGCGGAGAGATGTATTTTGTCAGCCGAGATAAGATTTCCGGCAGGGGATATAAATTTCCCACCCCCGGAGGTAAATGTTCTGCCAGCGGAGATTAGTTTTCTGCCGGGGGAGAAACGTAATTCGTCAGCGGGGATATATGGTCCGTCAGGGGATGTAAATTTCCCGCCGTCGGAGATAAGATTTCTGCCCGTGGAGAATCGTAGTTCGTCAGCGGAGATAAATTGTCTGCCAGCAGAATTAAGTTGTCCGCCAGCGGATATAGATTTCCCAGCACCGGAAATAAGTTTTCCGCCAGCGGAGAGACGTATTTCGTTAGCAGAGATAAGCTGTCCGGCATGGGATATAAATTTCCCACCGCCGGAGATAAGTTTTCTGCCAGCGTAGAGACGTATTTCGTCAGCAGAGATAAGTTGTCCGGCAGCGGATATATATTTCCCGCCACCGGAGATAAGTTTTCCGCCAGCGGAGAGACGTATTTTGTTAGCAGAGATAAGATGTCCGGCAGGGGATATAGATTTCCCGCCGCCGGAGGTAAATGTTCTGCCAGCGGAGATTAGTTTTCTGCCGGCGGAGAAACGTAATTCGTCAGCGGGGATAAATTATCCGTCAGGGGATGTAAATTTCCCGCCGTGGGAGATAAGTTTTCCGCCAGTGGAGAGACGTATTTCGTTAGCAGAGATAAGCTGTCCGGCAGGGGATATAAATTTCCCCACCGCCGGAGATAAGTTTTCTGCCATCGTAGAGACGTATTTCGTCAGCAAAGATAAGTTTTCTGCAAGCGGAGAGACGTATTTCGTCAGCAGAGATAAGTTTTCCGCCAGGGGATATAGATTTCCCGCCACCGGAAGTAAGTTTTCTGCCAGCGGAGAGATGTATTTTGTCAGCCGAGATAAGATTTCCGGCAGGGGATATAAATTTCCCGCCCCCGGAGGTAAATGTTCTGCCAGCGGAGATTAGTTTTCTGCCGGCGGAGAAACGTAACTCGTCAGCGGGCATATATTGTCCGTCAGGGGATGTAAATTTCCCGCCGTCGGAGATAAGATTTCTGCCAGTGGAGAATCGTAGTTCGTCAGCGGAGATAAATTGTCTGCCAGCGGAGATAAGTTGTTCGCCAGCGGATATAGATTTCCCGGCACCGGAAATAATTTTTCCGTCAGCGGAGAGACGTATTTCGTCAGCAAAGATAAGTTGTCAGGCAGGGGATATAGATTTCCCGCAACCGGAAGTAAGTTTTCAGCCAGCGGAGAGACGTATTTCGTCAGCAAAGATAAGTTGTCTGGCAGGGGATATAGATTTCCCGCAACCGGAAGTAAGTTTTCCGCCAGCGGAGAGACGTATTTCGTTAGGAGAGATAAGCTGTCCGGCAGGGGATATAAATTTCCCGCCGCCGGAGATAAGTTTTCTGCCAGCGTATAGACGTATTTTGTCAGCAGAGATAAGTTGTCCGGCAGGGGATATAGATTTCCCGCCACCTGAAGTAAGTTTTCCGCCAGCGGAGAGACGTATTTCGTCAGCGGAAATAAAATGTCCGCCAGCGCAGATAAGATGTCTGTCAGCGGAGAAAAGTTTTCCGCCAGCAGATATAAATTTCCCGCCGCCGGAGATAAGTTTTCCGCCAGCGGAGAGACGTATTTCGTTAGCAGAGATAAGCTGTTCGGCAGCGGATATAAATTTCCCGCCGCCGGAGGTAAATGTTATGCCAGCAGAGATAAGTTTTCTGCAAACGGAGAAACGTATTTCGTCAGCAGAGATAAGTTGTCCGGCAGGGGATATATATTTCCCACCACGAGAAATAAGTTTTCCGTCAGCGGAGAGACTTATTTCGTCAGCAGAGATAAGTTGTCCGTCAGGGGATGTAAATTTCCCGCCGTCGGAGATAAGATTTCTGCCAGTGGAGAATCGTAGTTCGTCAGCGGAGATAAATTGTCTGCCAGCGGAGATAAATTGTCCGCCAGCGGATATAGATTTCCCGCCACCGGAAGTAAGTTTTCCACCAGTGGAGAGGCGTATTTTGTCAGCAGATATAAGTTGTCCGGCAGGGGATATAGATTTCCCGCCACCGGAAGTAAGTTTTCTGCCAGCGGAGAGATGTATTTTGTCAGCCGAGATAAGATTTCCGGCAGGGGATATAAATTTCCCGCCCCCGGAGGTAAATGTTCTGCCAGCGGAGATTAGTTTTCTGCCGGCGGAGAAACGTAACTCGTCAGCGGGCATATATTGTCCGTCAGGGGATGTAAATTTCCCGCCGTCGGAGATAAGATTTCTGCCAGTGGAGAATCGTAGCTCGTCAGCGGAGATAAATTGTCTGCCAGCGGAGATAAGTTGTCCGCCAGCGGATATAGATTTCCCGGCACCGGAAATAATTTTTCCGTCAGCGGAGAGACGTATTTCGTCAGCAAAGATAAGTTGTCAGGCAGGGGATATAGATTTCCCGCAACCGGAAGTAAGTTTTCAGCCAGCGGAGAGACGTATTTCGTTAGGAGAGATAAGCTGTCCGGCAGGGGATATAAATTTCCCGCCGCCGGAGATAAGTTTTCTGCCAGCGTATAGACGTATTTTGTCAGCAGAGATAAGTTGTCCGGCAGGGGATATAGATTTCCCGCCACCTGAAGTAAGTTTTCCGCCAGCGGAGAGACGTATTTCGTTAGCAGAGATAAGCTGTCCGGCAGGGGATATAAATTTCCCGCCGCCGGAAGTAAATGTTCTGCCAGCGGAGATCAGTTTTCTGCCGGCGGAGAAACGTAGCTCGTCAGCGGAAATAAAATGTCCGCCAGCGCAGATAAGATGTCTGTCAGCGGAGAAAAGTTTTCCGCCAGCAGATATAAATTTCCCGCCGCCGGAGATAAGTTTTCCGCCAGCGGAGAGACGTATTTCGTTAGCAGAGATAAGCTGTTCGGCAGCGGATATAAATTTCCCGCCGCCGGAGGTAAATGTTATGCCAGCAGAGATAAGTTTTCTGCAAACGGAGAGACGTATTTCGTCAGCAGAGATAAGCTGTCCGGCAGGGGATATATATTTCCCACCACGAGAAATAAGTTTTCCGTCAGCGGAGAGACTTATTTCGTCAGCAGAGATAAGTTGTCCGTCAGGGGATGTAAATTTCCCGCCGTCGGAGATAAGATTTCTGCCAGTGGAGAATCGTAGTTCGTCAGCGGAGATAAATTGTCTGCCAGCGGAGATAAGTTGTCCGCCAGCGGATATAGATTTCCCGCCACCGGAAGTAAGTTTTCCACCAGTGGAGAGGCGTATTTTGTCAGCAGATATAAGTTGTCCGGCAGGGGATATAGATTTCCCGCCACCGGAAGTAAGTTTTCTGCCAGCGGAGAGATGTATTTTGTCAGCCGAGATAAGATTTCCGGCAGGGGATATAAATTTCCCGCCCCCGGAGGTAAATGTTCTGCCAGCGGAGATTAGTTTTCTGCCGGCGGAGAAACGTAACTCGTCAGCGGGCATATATTGTCCGTCAGGGGATGTAAATTTCCCGCCGTCGAAGATAAGATTTCTGCCCGTGGAGAATCGTAGTTCGTCAGCGGAGATAAGTTGTCCGCCAGCGGATATAGATTTCCCGGCACCGCAAATAATTTTTCCGTCAGCGGAGAGACGTATTTCGTCAGCAAAGATAAGTTGTCAGGCAGGGGATATAGATTTCCCGCAACCGGAAGTAAGTTTTCAGCCAGCGGAGAGACGTATTTCGTCAGCAAAGATAAGTTGTCAGGGCAGGGGATATAGATTTCCCGCCGCCGGAGGTAAATGTTCTGCCAGCGGAGATTAGTTTTCTGCCGGCGGAGAAACGTAATTCGTCAGCGGGGATAAATTATCCGTCAGAAGATGTAAATTTCCCGCCGTCGGAGATAAGATTTCTGCCAGTGGAGAATCGTAGTTCGTCAGCGGAGATAAATTGTCTGCCAGCGGAGATAAGTTGTCCGCCAGCGGATATAGATTTCCCGCCACCGGAAGTAAGTTTTCCGCCAGTGGAGAGACGTATTTCGTTAGCAGAGATAAGCTGTCCGGCATGGGATATAATTTTCCCACCGCCGGAGATAAGTTTTCTGCCAGCGTAGAGACGTATTTTGTCAGCAGAGATAAGTTGTCCGGCAGGGGATATAGATTTCCCGCCACGTTAAATAAGTTTTCCGCCAGCGGAGAGACGTATTTCGTTAGCAGAGATGAGTTGTCCGGCAGGGGATATATATTTCCCGCCACCTTAAATAAGTTTTCCGCCAGCAGAGAGACGTATTTCGTTAGCAAAGCTGTCCGGCAGGGGATATAAATTTCCCGCCGCCGGAGGTAAATGTTCTGCCAGCAGAGATAAGTTTTCTGCCGGCGGAGGAACGTAGTTCGTCTGCGGAGATAAGTTGTCCGGCAGGGGATATAGATTTCCCGACACCGGAAGTAAGTTTTCCGCCAGTGGAGAGACGTATATCATTAGCAGAGATAAGTTGTCTGGCAGGGGATATAAATTTCCCGCCCCCGGAGGTAAATGTTCTGCCAGCGGAGATTAGTTTTCTGCCGGCGGAGAAACGTAATTCGTCAGCCGGCATATATTGTCCGTCAGGGGATGTAAATTTCCCGCCGTCGGAGATAAGATTTCTGCCCGTGGAGAATCGTAGTTCGTCAGCGGAAATAAATCGTCTGCCAGCGGAGATACGTTGTCCGCCAGCGGATATAGATTTCCCGCCACCGGAAGTAAGTTTTCCGCCAGTGGAGAGACGTATATCATTAGCAGAGATAAGCTGTCCGGCAGGGGATATTAATTTCCAAACGCCGGAGATAAGTTTTCTGCCAGCGTAGAGACGTATTTTGTCAGCAGATATAAGTTGTCCGGCAGGGGATATAGATTTCCCGCCACCGGAAGTAAGTTTTCTGCCAGCGGAGAGATGTATTTTGTCAGCCGAGATAAGATTTCCGGCAGGGGATATAAATTTCCCGCCCCCGGAGGTAAATGTTCTGCCAGCGGAGATTATTTTTCTGCCGGCGGAGAAACGTAACTCGTCAGCGGGCATATATTGTCCGTCAGGGGATGTAAATTTCCCGCCGTCGGAGATAAGATTTCTGCCAGTGGAGAATCGTAGTTCGTCAGCGGAGATAAATTGTCTGCCAGCGGAGATAAGTTGTCCGCCAGCGGATATAGATTTCCCGCCACCGGAAGTAAGTTTTCCGCCAGTGGAGAGACGTTTTTTTGTCAGCAGATATAAGTTGTCCGCCAGCAGATATAAATTTCCCGCCGCCGGAGATAAGTTTCCGCCAGCGGAGAGACGTATTTCGTTAGCAGAGATAAGCTGTTCGGCAGCGGATATAAATTTCCCGCCGCCGGAGGTAAATGTTCTGCCAGCAGAGATAAGTTTTCTGCAAACGGAGAGACGTATTTCGTCAGCAGAGATAAGTTGTCCGGCAGGGAATATATATTTCCCACCACGAGAAATAAGTTTTCCGCCAGCGGAGAGACGTATTTCGTCAGCAAAGATAAGTTGTCCGGCAGGTGATATAGATATCCCGCCACCGGAAGTAAATGTTCTGCCAGCGGAGATCAGTTTTCTGCCGGCGGAGAAACGCATCTCGTCAGCGGAAATAAAATGTCCGCCAGCGTATATAAGATGTCTGTCTGCGGAGAAAAGTTTTCAGCCAGCAGTTATAATTTTACCGCCACCGGAAATAAGTTTTCCGACAGCGGAGAGATGTATTTCGTCAGCAGAGATACGTTTTCTGCAAGCGGAGGAACGTAGTTCGTCTGCGGAGATAAGATGTCCGGCAGGGGATATATATTTCCCGCCACCGGAAATTAGCTTTCCGCCAGCGGAGAGACGTATTTCGTCAGCAAAGGTAAGTTGTCTGGCAGGGGATATAGATTTCCCGCAACCGGAAGTAAGTTTTCCGCCAGCGGAGAGACGTATTTCGTTAGCAGAGATAAGCTGTCCGGCAGGGGATATAAATTTCCCGCCGCCGGAGATAAGTTTTCTGCCAGCGTATAGACGTATTTTGGTCAGCAGAGATAAGTTGTCCGGCAGGGGATATAGATTTCCCGCCACCGGAAGTAAGTTTTCCGCCAGCGGAGAGACGTATTTCGTTAGCAGAGATAAGCTGTTCGGCAGCGGATATAGATTTCCCAGGGCCTGAAATAAGTTTTCCTCCAACGGAGAGACGTATTTCGTTAGCAGAGATAAGCTGTCCGCCAGGGGATATCAAATTCCCGCCCCCGGAGGTAAATGTTCTGCCAGCGAAGATTAGTTTTCTGCCGGCGGAGAAACGTAATTCGTCAGCGGGGATAAATTATCCGTCAGGGGATGTAAATTTCCCGCCGTCGGAGATAAGATTTCTGCCCGTGGAGAATCGTAGTTCGTCAGCGGAGATAAATTGTCTGCCAGCGGAGATAAGTTGTCCGCCAGCGGAGATAGATTTCCCGCCACCGGAAGTATGTTTTCCGCCAGTGGAGAGACGTATTTCGTCAGCAGAGATAAGCTGTCCGGCATGGGATATAAATTTCCCACCGCCAGAGATAAGTTTTCTGCCAGCGTAGAGACGTATTTTGTCAGCAGAGATAAGTTGTCCGGCAGGTGATATAGATTTCCCGCCACCGGAATTAAGTTTTCTGCCAGCGGAGAGATGTATTTTGTCAGCCGAGATAAGATTTCCGGCAGGGGATATAAATTTCCCGCCGCCGGAGGTAAATGTTCTGCCAGCGGAGATTAGTTTTCTGCCGGCGGAGAAACGTAACTCGTCAGCGGGCATATATTGTCCGTCAGGGGATGTAAATTTCCCGCCGTCGGAGATAAGATTTCTGAAAGTGGAGAATCGTAGTTCGTCAGCGGAGATAAAGTGTCTGCCAGCGGAGATAAGTTGTCCGCAAGCGGATATAGATTTCCCGGCACCGGAAATAAGTTTTCTGCCAGCGTAGAGACGTATTTCGTCAGCAGAGATAAGTTGTCCGGCAGGGAATATATGTAATATTAATATTAAAGTATCGTTTATTAATAATGTTTTGATCGAAAAAGAGTACAAAGTGTTTGATTTAAGATGTGCAATTAATGATTCTGTTCTTCCGACTTTTTGTTCAACTTTCTGCTTCTACTTCCAACAACCGACTCCCATATCGATAACCCCTTATCGGCTAGGTCTTTTAAACATCGGTTAAGTCTGGTTATATCGGTTAGGTCTTATCGATGGTATCTTAAGTTCAAATGTTTATTTAGATGGGATAGTGTTAACTGCTTGATACACTGTCCTTTACATTCGGCCCTCCTGCTCATCTTCATCTGTCCCAGATGATAATATATCCTCGTTCTCTGAGAAAAAACGCCATAGCTTCATATTGTCACTGCTCGTTGCGGTGATGTTTGGCCCCTCGACTTGAGCAACCTTTCTGACGTCGTAGCGACCGTTCCGCTTTACCTTGGTGACTTCATATGGGCCTAGATACTCGCTGGCCAACTTGCGTCCTGCGACGAACTGCGTCCTCTTGATCGCGACCATGTCTCCTAGTCTGTAGCCGTGCTCAGGTCGTCGTTTTTTATCATAATTGCGCTTGTACACCTCTTGCGCCTTCTCAATGTTTTGTTTCGCTTGGTCACGCAGTTCTTGGCGCTCGTTGTTAAACTGCGTAACCAACTCCTCGTTGAGAACCTCCAATAGTCGACTTTCAGCTTGTCTGTGTATCTTTGTCCCAAACATGACCTCGAATGGCGACGACTTCAGCGTAGAATGCACATGCGAATTAATCGCCATCTGAACCTTTGGCACATTCTTGTACCACTTCGTTGACTCCTGAGCTGAGAGCTTTGCGATGATACCCAAAATTGAACGGTTCACCCGCTCAATCTGACCGTTGCCTCTCGCCACACTTGTCGTTGTACACACATGTTCGACTTTGTTCTCGTTGAGAAACTCGCTGAATGCGTTGGATGTAAACGCTACTCCTCTGTCGCTGACTATGCGCTTGGGAAAACCAAACACAAATGACCAATCTCTCAGCCTCTTCACAACTTCTTTGTGACCTGTTGACTTAGTTGGGAACAGCCACACAAACTTGGAGAATGCATCTACCACAGCAAAAATGTACTTGTATTGCTTGGCTGTCGCATCCATTGGTCCCAAATGATCAACGTGCAGCGTGTATAGTGGGGTGTCACCCTTGTCAATGCAATGAAGATAGCCTTCTTGTTTGCCCAACTTTTTGCTGAAAATTATACAACTGATACAATTAGTAATCAACTTATTTACTTTCCGTTCAAGGTGCGGAATCCAGTATTGCTGCTGAACTGAGTGCATTGTCTTCGCTGTGGAGAAATGACCAACTTCATGCGATCCTTGAATGATTTCCCTTTCCATCAGCCTTGGAACCACCAATACGTCAGTGCCATTTACAGATTTGAAGAGAAGACCTCCTTTTAGCTTGTAGTCTTGATATGGGTGCTGCTTCAGGATCTCAACTGTGGCTTTGATGAAATCGTCATCCTGCTGTGCTTTCTTTATTTGATCTGTTAGCTCCGTCGTCACGAACATGCATGTCTGCGGAAAACGACTGAGACAGTCCACGTGTCTCATTCTGTCCCCTGGGCGGTGTACTACTTTGAATGTAAAGTCCTCCATATACAGAATCCACTGGGAAACTTCTCTGGGTATATCTGCTTTCGTTGTTGTCTGCTTAAACGCCGCACAGTCAGTGGCAAGATCAACTGCTTTGATCCCCAACAGGTAGTGACGAAACTTCTTGAGTGCGAGGTATGCAGCTTTGACCTCCAAATAGTAACTGTGACGTTTGGACTCAGCTTGTGTAGTCTTTTTACTCCAATAGTAAATCGGGTGGAAATTGCCATCAAACTGCTGCAACAAAACTGCTCCGAAACCTTCTTTGGATGCATCCGTGTGGAGTTCCGTTGGCGCTTCTCGTGAGTATAAATGTAATACAGGTGCGATTACAAGCAGATTCTTTAAGGTTTGTAGCGACTGTTGCTCTGCTTCACCAATGTTGAAAACTGCTTCCATCCTGAGTAGATTCGTGAGCGGCCGGGCAAGTTGTGCATAGCCAGGGATGAACTTTCTGAAAAAGCCTGTGAGTCCCAGAAATGCTTGAACTGCTTTAATGTCTTTGGGCGTATCAAACCGACTGACAGCTGCTGTCTTCTCTTTGCCGGGCCAGATTCTCCTGTCCTTAATGAAAGCTAATGCGGGGCTGCATGAAGCTACATTTCTTCCACTTGATCTTTAGGCCAAACTGCGCAGCTGTCTCCAGAACCAACTTCGTCTTCCTCATGCATACCTCGGGCGACGCGGCGTAAACAATTATGTCGTCCATATAAAGCTGCATAATGTCAGAGTTGATTAATTCTTGAAAAATATAGCTTACGAACCGAATGAACGCAGCTGGCGAGTTCTTGAATCCGAAAGGCGCTTTATTAAACTCGAATAATCCCTCCTTTGTGACGAAGGCCGTATACGACTTGCTTTGCTCTTCCATAGGCACATGGAAAAATCCGTTTTCAAGGTCCATTATGGTAAACCACTTAGCCGACTGCAGCTTTTCCAAGACTTCCTCCATGATCGGGACTGGGAAGCAGTCCAGCAATTCCATGCTGTTTAACTTCCTGTAGTCTACGCAAACTCTAAGTGTACCATCTTTTTTTCTTCACGACGACAACTCTGCTCGCTACATTTGAAGACGACTTGCGTACGATTCCTTGATCGATCCATTCTTCGACTTGCTTCTTTACGGCACTGGCTTCGTCTGTCGATAAACGACTCGGTGAGTGATGAAACGGCTTGATTACTCCGTCGGGAACTATCTTCAGTTGAATTGGAGACTGCTTTGCAACTTCTGTGGGCATTTGGTAACTGTTTCTTATCATCTGTTCAACGTCTTTTCGATATTGCGGTGGAGCTACAAAGGATGACTCTTCAGTTACATTATATATAAGAGCATGCTCATCTGTTGGCACAGGATCTGCGTCATGCTTCAAGAACGTGTATCCTTGCATATCAGCGACGCATATCATGCCCCAAAAGTGCGTCGAAATCAATCTGGCTACTGGGGACTACTAAAAACTTCTGTGTGGTCTGCAAGTTATCCACGGTAACTTCTGCATTAAAGTATCCAACAGGCTTTGTTGATATCTGACCCAGACCGCGCAACATAGTTGTGCACTTCAAAAGTTTAACGTTTTTCATGGTCTTCAACATACTCTCTTTGATTATGGTTATATCTGACCCTGTATCCACAAGACAGTCAACTACAATGCCGTTTATTTGAATTTTTTTCATGCGAGTGCGATCCAAAATGACGCGAACTTTATCAACTTTATCAGCTTCATAAGGACTGTTACGCGAAATGTGACCATTCTGATTGCAGTTAAAACACTTCGTTTCGGCTTTGCAGTCTTTGCGTTTGTGTTTTCCTGATCCACAGTTATAGCAATATTCTTTTTTACCGCTTTGCCCACTTTACTGCTTGAAACTCGTCTTATGCTGTTCGTTATTGCCCTTCTTCTCCAATATGTTCCAACGATCATAGATATCGAACTCTTCTTTCATGGCCCTGAAGGTCTTACAGCGATACATGGCATACTTATACTCTTTTCTTATGTCCAGACCGTTCACAATATGGCTTATAACAGCCGCGTCTTCAACATGTCCGACTGCTGCTATTTTTCTCATCTGCAGCAAGTACACGTGCATCGACTCACTACTCTTCCTCTTTCTTTCTTGCAGCAGCTTATGAATGTCTGCACTGTTATAGCTACATGTGAATTCATCCAATAATACGTTCTTGAGTTCCTCATAGGTGCACACGCATTGTGCTTCAAGGAAAACCTTAGCTGCACCGGTAATTTTTCCTCTGGCCTGCACATACTTTTGCTTTTCAGTAAGCTCATATGCGTCGGCATTTTTTTCGAAAATCTCAAACCAGTTTTCTATGGGAACCGATTTTCCATCACAATCGCTCACAACTTTTGTAAAATTATCTGGAGCGATCTTCATTTCTCGTTGCTCATCGCAAAGCACTTTCAAACTTAGCAACTTTATCATTTGATCAATCTTGTCCTCAGTATTCTTTTCCGCATTTTCTAAATCTTCCATCTCGTTTGCACTCGGGCGCGACGTGTCTGTGCGTGTTTTTTCTGCTTATGTACTGCGCACGGACAAGGCGACGCTGCGACGCGACAATGAATTTCACAATTTTTCAACCGAATTAAACGACTGATCTTTTATTAAAATCCGTGTCTACTGTTATGCTCACAAACAAACAACAACTCACAGCTACAAACAACAACTTTAACAACTTTTCAACAATCCTCTTCTTGCATCAGCTTCTGCTTTCTTCTGTTTTTCTTTTTCACACACTATGAGCTCTTTATTCGACGCGGACGAGCCCCCAAATGTAAGATTAATATTAAAGTATCGTTTATTAATAATGTTTTGATCGAAAAAGAGTACAAAGTGTTTGATTTAAGATGTGCAATTAATGATTCTGTTCTTCCGACTTTTTGTTCAACTTTCTGCTTCTACTTCCAACAACCGACTCCCATATCGATAACCCCTTATCGGCTAGGTCTTTTAAACATCGGTTAAGTCTGGTTATATCGGTTAGGTCTTATCGATGGTATCTTAAGTTCAAATGTTAATTTAGATGGGATAGTGTTAACTGCTTGATACACTGTCCTTTACATATATATTTCCCGAAACCGGAAATAAGTTTTTCGTGAGCAGAAATAAGTTTTCTGCAAGCGGAGAGACGTATTTCGTTAGCAGAGATAAGTTGTCAGGCCGGGGATATCAATTTCTCGCCGCCGGAGATTAGTTTTCTACAAGCGGAGAGATGTCTTTCGTCAGCAGAGATAAGTTTGCTGCAAGCCGAGAGACGTATTTCGTCAGCAGAGATAAGTTGTCCGGCAGAGGATATAGATTTCCCGCCACCGCAGATAAGTTTTCCGCCAACGGAGAGATGTATTTTGTCAGCCGTGATAAGATGTCCGTCAAGGGATATAGACTTCCCGCCGCCGGAGGTAAATGCTATGAAAGCGGAGATCAGTTTTCTGGCGGCAGAGAAACGTAATTCGTCAGCGGGGATAAATTGTCCGCCAGGGGATGTAAATTTCCCGCGGCCGGAGATACGATTTCTGCCAGTGGAGAATCGTAGTTCGTCAGCGGAGATAAATTGTCTGCCAGCGGAGATAAGTTGTCCGCCAGCGGATATAGATTTCCCGGTACCGGAAATAAGTTTTCCGCCAGCGGAGGGACGTATTTCGTCAGCAGAGATAAGTTGTCCGGCAGGGGATATATATTTCCCGCTACCGGAGATCAGTTTACTGCCAGCGGAGAGACGTATTTCGTCAGCAGAGATAAGTTGTCTGGCAGAGGATATATATTTCCCGCCACCGGAAATTAGTTTTCCGCCAGTGGAGAGACGTATTTCGTCAGCAGAGATAAGTTTTCTGCAAGCGGAGAGACGTATTTCGTCAGCAGAGATAAGTTGTCCGGCAGGGGATATAGATTTCCCGCCACCGGAAATAAGTTTTCCGCCAGCGGAGAGACGTATTTCGTCAGCAGAGATAAGATGTCCAGCAGGGGATATAGATTCCCCGCCGCCAGAGGTAAATGTTCTGCCAGCGGAGATTAGTTTTCTGCCGGCGGAGAAACGTAATTCGTCAGCGGGGATAAATTGTCCGCCAGCGGATATAGATTTCCCAGCACCGGAAATAAGTTTTCCTCCAACGGAGAGACGTATTTCGTCAGCAGAGATAAGTTGTCCGGCAGGGGATATAGATTTCCCGCCACCGGAAATAAGTTTTCCGCCAGCGGAGAGACGTATTTCGTCAGAAGAGATAAGTTGTCTGGCAGGGGATATATATTTCCCGCCACCGGAAATTAGTTTTCCGCCAGTGAAGAGACGTATTTCGTCAGCAGAGATAAGTTGTCCGGCAGGGGATATAGATTTCCCGCCACCGGAAATTAGTTTTCCGCCAGTGGAGAGACGTATTTCGTCAGCAGAGATAAGTTTTCTGCAAGCGGAGAGACGTATTTCGTCAGCAGAGATAAGTTGTCAGGCCGGGGATACAAATTTATCGCCGCCGGAGATAAGTTTTCTACAAGCGGAGAGACGTATTTCGTTAGCAGAGATAAGTTGTCAGGCCGGGGATAAAAATTTCTCGCCGCCGGAGATAAGTTTTCTAAAAGCGGAGAGACGTATTTCGTCAGCAGAGATAAGTAAGCTGCAAGCGGAGAGAAGTATTTCGTCAGCAGAGATAACTTGTCCGGCAGAGGTTATAGATTTCCCGCCACCGGAAATATGTTTTCCGCCAGCGGAGAGACGTATTTCGTTAGCCGAGATAAGATGTCCGGCAGGGGATATAGATTTCCTGCCACCGGAGGTAAATGTTCTGCCAGCGGGGATAAATTGTCCGTCAGGGGATGTAAATTTCCCGCCGTCGAAGCTAAGATTTCTGCAAGTGGAAAATCGTAGTTCGTCAGCGGAGATAAATTGTCTGCCAGCGGAGATAAGTTGTCCGCCAGCGGATATAGATTTCCCGGCACCGGAAATAAGTTTTCTGCCAGCGTAGAGACGTATTTCGTCAGCAGAGATAAGTTGTCCGGCAGGGGATATATATTTCCCGCCACCGGAAATAAGTTTTCCACCAGCGGAGAGACGTATTTCGTTAGCAGAGATAAGTTGTCAGGCCGGGGATATAAATTTCTCGCCGCCGGAGATAAGTTTTCTACAAGCGGAGAGACGTATTTCGTCAGCAGAGATAAGTTTGCTGCAAGCGGAGAGACGTATTTCGTCAGCAGAGATAAGATGTCCAGCAGGGGATATAGATTTCCCGCCGCCAGAGGTAAATGTTCTGCCAGCGGAGATTAGTTTTCTGCCGGCGGAGAAACGTAATTCGTCAGCGGGGATAAATTGTCCGCCATCGGATATAGATTTCCCAGCACCGGAAATAAGTTTTCCTCCAACGGAGAGACGTATTTCGTCAGCAGAGATAAGTTGTCCGGCAGGGGATATAAATTTCCCGCCAGCGGAAATAAGTTTTCCGCCACCGGAGAGACGCATTTCGTTAGCAGAGATAAGTTTTCCGCCAGCGGATATAAATTTCCCGCCACCGGAAATAAGTTTTCCGCCAGCGGAAAGACGTATTTCGTCAGCAGAGATAATTTGTCTGGAAGGGGATATAAATTTCCCGCCACCGGAAATAAGTTTTCCGCCAGCGGAGAGACGTATTTCGTTAGCAGAGATAAGTTTTCCGACCGCGGATATATTTCCCGCCACCGGAAATAAGTTTTCCGCCCGCGGATATATTTCCCGCCACCGGAAATAAGTTTTCCGCCAGCGGCGAAACGTAATTTGTCAGCGGGGATAAATTGTCCGTCAGGGGATGTAAATTTCCCGCCGTCGGAGATAAGATTTCTGAGAGTGGAGAATCGTAGTTCGTCAGCGGAGATAAATTGTCTGCCAGCGGAGATAAGTTGTCCGCCAGCGGATATAGATTTCCCGGCGCCGGAGATAAGTTTTCTGCCAGCGTAGAGACGTATTTCGTCAGCAGAGATAAGTTATCCGGCAGGGGATATATATTTCCCGCCACCGGAAATAAGTTTTCCGCCGGCGGAGAGACGTATTTCGTTAGCAGAGATAAGTTGTCAGGCCGGGGATATCAATTTCTCGCCGCCGGAGATTAGTTTTCTACAAGCGGAGAGACGTCTTTCGTCAGCAGAGATAAGTTTGCTGCAAGCGGAGAGACGTATTTCGTCAGCAGAGATAAGTTGTCCGGCAGAGGATATAGATTTCCCGCCACCGCAGATAAGTTTTCCGCCAGCGGAGAGATGTATTTTGTCAGCCGTGATAAGATGTCCGTCAAGGGATATAGACTTCCCGCCGCCGGAGGTAAATGCTATGCCAGCGGAGATCAGTTTTCTGCCGGCGGAGAAACGTAATTCGTCAGCGGGGATAAATTGTCCGTCAGGGGATGTAAATTTCCCGCCGCCGGAGATACGATTTCTGCCAGTGGAGAATCGTAGTTCGTCAGCGGAGATAAATTGTCTGCCAGCGGAGATATGTTGTCCGCCAGCGGATACAGATTTCCCGGTACCGGAAATAAGTTTTCCGCCAACGGAGGGACGTATTTCGTCAGCAGAGATAAGTTGTCCGGCAGGGGATATATATTTCCCGCTACCGGAGATCAGTTTACTGCCAGCGGAGAGACGTATTTCGTCAGCAGAGATAAGTTGTCTGGCAGAGGATATATATTTCCCGCCACCGGAAATTAGTTTTCCGCCAGTGGAGAGACGTATTTCGTCAGCAGAGATAAGTTTCCTGCAAGCGGAGAGACGTATATCGTCAGCAGAGATAAGTTTGCTGCAAGCGGAGAGACGTATTTCGTCAGCAGAGATAAGTTGTCCGGCAGAGGATATAGATTTCCCGCCACCGCAGATAAGTTTTCCGCCAGCGGACAAATGTATTTTGTCAGCCGTGATAAGATGTCCGTCAAGGGATATAGACTTCCCGCCGCCGGAGGTAAATGCTATGCCAGCGGAGATCAGTTTTCTGCCGGCGGAGAAACGTAATTCGTCAGCGGGGATAAATTGTCCGTCAGGGGATGTAAATTTCCCGCCGCCGGAGATACGATTTTTGCCAGTGTAGAATCGTAGTTCGTCAGCGGAGATAAATTGTCTGCCAGCGGAGATATGTTGTCCGCCAGCGGATACAGATTTCCCGGTACCGGAAATAAGTTTTCCGCCAGCGGAGGGACGTATTTCGTCAGCAGAGATAAGTTGTCCGGCAGGGGATATAGATTTCCCGCCACCGGAAATAAGTTTTCCGCCAGCTGAGAGACGTATTTCGTCAGCAGAGATAAGTTGTCTGGCAGGGGATATATATTTCCCGCCACCGGGAATTATTTTTCCGCCAGTGAAGAGACGTATTTCGTCAGCAGAGTTGTCCGGCAGGGGATATAGATTTCCCGCCACCGGAAATTAGTTTTCCGCCAGTGGAGAGACGTATTTCGTCAGCAGAGATAAGTTTCCTACAAGCGGAGAGACGTATTTCGTCAGCAGAGATAAGTTGTCAGGCCGGGGATAAAAATTTCTCGCCGCCGGAGATAAGTTTTCTACAAGCGGAGAGACGTATTTCGTCAGCAGAGATAAGTTAGCTGCAAGCGGAGAGAAGTATTTCGTTAGCAGAGATAACTTGTCCGACAGAGGTTATAGATTTCCCGCCACCGGAAATATGTTTTCCGCCAGTGGAGAGACGTATTTCGTTAGCCGAGATAAGATGTCCGGCAGGGGATATAGATTTCCTGCCGCCGGAGGTAAATGTTCTGCCAGCGGGGATAAATTGTCCGTCAGGGGATGTAAATTTCCCGCCGTCGAAGCTAAGATTTCTGCAAGTGGAAAATCGTAGTTCGTCAGCGGAGATAAATTGTCTGCCAGCGGAGATAAGTTGTCCGCCAGCGGATATAGATTTCCCGGCACCGGAAATAAGTTTTCTGTAAGCGGAAGATGTATTTCCTCACCAGAGATAAGTTTTCTGCAAGCGGAGAGACGTATTTCGTCAGCAGAGATAAGTTTGTTGCAAGCGGAGAGACGTATTTCGTCAGCAGAGATAAGATGTCCAGCAGGGGATATAGATTTCCCGCCGCCAGAGGTAAATGTTCTGCCAGCGGAGATTAGTTTTCTGCCGGCGGAGAAACGTAATTCGGCTGCGGGGATAAATTGTCCGTCTGGGGATATAAATTTCCCGCCGCCGTAGTTAAGTTTTCTGCCAGCGGAGAATCGTTGTTCGTCAGCGGAGATAAATTGTCTGCCAGCGGAGATAAGTTTTACGCCAGGGGATATAGACTTCCCGCCCCCGGAAATAAGTTTTCAGCCAGCGGAGAGACGTATTTCGTCAGCAGAGATAATTTGTCTGGAATGGGTATAGATTTCCCGCCACCGGAAATACGTTTTCCGCCAGCGGAGAGACGTATTTCGTTAGCAGAAATAAGTTGTCAATCCGGGGATATAAATTTCTCGCCGCCGGAGATAAGTTTTCTACAAGCGGAGAGACGTATTTCGTCAGCAGAGATAAGTTTGCTGCAAGCGGAGAGACGTATTTCGTCAGCAGAGATAAGATGTCCAGCAAGGGATATAAATTTCCCGCCGCCAGAGGTAAATGTTCTGCCAGCGGAGATTAGTTTTCTGCTGGCTTAGAAACGTAATTCGTCAGCGGGGATAAATTGTCCGCCCACGGATATAGATTTCCCAGCACCGGAAATAAGTTTTCCTCCAACGGAGAGACGTATTTCGTTAGCAGAGATAAGTTGTCCGTCAGAAGATATAGATTTCCCGCCACCGGAAATAAGTTTTCCGCCAGCGGAGAGACGTATTTTATTAGCAGAGATAAGTTTTCAGCCAGCGGATATAAATTTTCCGCCACCGGAAATAAGTTTTCCGCCAGCGGTGAAACGTAATTCGTCTGCGGGGATAAATTGTCCGTTTGGGGATATAAATTTCCCGCCGCCGGAGATAAATTTTCTGCCAGCGGAGATAAGTTGTCCGTCAGCGGATATAGATTTCCGCCACCGGAAATAAGTTTTTAGCCAGCGGAGAGACGTATTTCGTCAGCAGAGATAAGTTGTCCGGCAGGGGATATAAATTTCCCGCCACCGGAAATAAGTTTTCCGCCTTCGGAGAGACGTATTTCGTTAGCAGAGATAAGTTTTCCGCAAGCGGATATAAATTTCCCGCCACCGGAAATAAGTTTTCCGCCAGCGGTGAAACGTAATTCGTCTGCGGGGATAAATTGTCCGTTTGGGGATATAAATTTCCCGCCGCCGGAGATAAATTGTCTGCCAGCGGAGATAAGTTGTCCATCAGCGGATATAGATTTCCCGCCACCGGAAATAAGTTTTCCGCCAGCGGAGAGACGTATTTCGTCAGCAGAGATAAGTTGTCCGGCTGGGGATATAAATTTCCCGCCGCCGGAAATAAGTTTTCTGCCAGCGGATAAACGTAATTCGTCTGCGGGGATAAATTGTCCGTCTGGGGAAATAAATTTCCCGCCGCCGGAGTTAAGTTTTCTGCCAGCGGAGAATCGTTGTTCGTCAGCGGAGATAAATTGTCTGCCAGCGGAGATAAGTTGTACGCCAGGGGATATAGATTTCCCGCCCCCGGAAATAAGTTTTCAGCCAGCGGAGAGACGTATTTCGTCAGCAGAGATAATTTGTCTGGAAGGATATAAATTTCCCGCCACCGGAATTAAGTTTTCCGCTAGCGGAGAGACAAATTTCGTTAGCAGAGATAAGTTCTCCGCCAGCAGAGAAACGTAATTCGTCTGCGGGGATAAATTGTCCGTCTGGGGATATAAATTTCCCGCCGCCGGAGTTAAGTTTTCTGCCAGCGGAGAATCGTTGTTCGTCAGCGGAGATAAATTGTCTGCCAGCGGAGATAAGTTGTACGCCAGGGGATATAGATTTCCCGCCACCGGAAATAAGTTTTCAGCCAGCGGAGAGACGTATTTCGTCAGCAGAGATAATTTGTCTGGAAGGGGATATAGATTTCCCGCCACCGGAAATAAGTTTTCCGCCAGTGGAGAGACGTATTTCGTCAGCAGAGATAAGTTGTCCGGCAGGGGATATAAATTTCCCGCCACCGGAAATTAGTTTTCCGCCAGCGGAGAGACGTATTTCGTTAGCAGAGATAAGTTTTTCGCCAGCGGATATAAATTTCCCGCCCCGGAAATAAGTTTTCCGCCAGCGGAGAAACGTAATTCGTCTGCGGGGATAAATTGGCCGTCTGGGGATATAAATATCCCGCAGCCGGAGCTAAGTTTTCTGCCAGCGGAGAATCGTTGTTCGTCAGCGGAGATAAATTGTCGGCCAGCGGAGATAAGTTGTCCGCCAGCGGATATAGATTTCCCACCACCGGAAATAAGTTTTCCGCCAGCGGAGAGACGTATTTCGTCAGCAGAGATAATTTGTCTGGCAGCGGATATAGATTTCCCGCCACCGGATATAAGTTTGCCGCCAGCGGAGAGACGTATTTCGTCAGCAGAGATAAGTTGTCCGGCAGGGGATATAAATTTCCCGCCACCGGAAATAAGTTTTCCGCCAGCGTAGAGACGTATTTTGTTAGCAGAGATAAGTTTTCCGCCAGCGGAGAAACGTAATTCGTCTTCGGGGATAAATTGTCCGTCTGGGGATATAAATTTCCCACCGTCGGAGTTAAGTTTTCTGCCAGCGGAGAATCGTTGTTCGTCAGCTTAGATAAATTGTCGGCCAGCGGAGATAAGTTGTCCGCCAGCGGATATAGATTTCCCACCACCGGAAATAAGTTTTCCGCCAGCGGAGAGACGTATTTCGTCAGCAGAGATAATTTGTCTGGCAGCGGATATAGATTTCCCGCCACCGGATATAAGTTTGCCGCCAGCGGAGAGACGTATTTCGTCAGCAGAGATAAGTTGTCCGGCAGGGGATATAAATTTCCCGCCACCGGAAATAAGTTTTCCGCCAGCGTAGAGACGTATTTTGTTAGCAGAGATAAGTTTTCCGCCAGCGGAGAAACGTAATTCGTCTTCGGGGATAAATTGTCCGTCTGGGGATATAAATTTCCCACCGTCGGAGTTAAGTTTTCTGCCAGCGGAGAATCGTTGTTCGTCAGCGGAGATAAATTGTCTGCCAGCGGAGATAAGTTGTACGCCAGGGGATATAGATTTCCCGCCCCCGGAAATAAGTTTTCCGCCAGCGGAGAGACGTATTTCGGCAGCAGAGATAAGTTGTCCGGCAGGGGACATAGATTTCCCGCCACCGGAAATAAGTTTTCCGCCAGCGGAGAGACGTATTTCGTTAGCAGAGATAAGTTGTCCGGCAGGGGATATAAATATCCCACCGCCGGAGATAAGTTTTCTGCCAGCGGAGAGACGTATTTCGTCAGTAGATATAAGTTTTCCGGCAGGGGATATAAATATCCCGCCGCCGGAGATAAGTTTTCTGCCAGCGGAGGAACGTAACTCGTCTGCGGGGATAAATTGTCCGTCGGGGGATATAAATTTCCCGCCGCCGGAGTTAAGTTTTCCGACAGCGGAGAGACGTATATCGTCGGCAGAGATAATTTGTCTGGCAGGGGATATAGATTTCCCGCCACCGGAAATAAGTTTTCAGCCAGCGGAGAGACGTATTTCGTCAGCAAAGATAATTTGTCTGGAAGGTGATATAGATTTCCTGAAGTGCAATGATGACCCAACCTTAAGGTGGCTGACGCGTACGGTCTGCCAACTGGAGGCGATGTGGGAGGGGGCCAGGCTGGAGGTTGTGGACCGGGAGCTTATCCCGTCCAAGCCTAAGGCGAAGGTACTCTTCCCCATCACGATCCAGGGGGACCGAGCGCTGAAGCTCCTTCAGCGGCAAAACGCGGACGTTCCAACGGCCGACTGGAGGATCCTACACATTGGTAGCCCACTACCCAACGAGGGGGGCCAGTGTGTGATCCTCCAAATAAACAAGGAAGCAGAGGATCTGCTATACCCCAAGTTCGGGAAGATGGCGTGGGGCATGGGTAGCGTCTACCTGCGCCTCAAAAAGCGCCAAAAGTGCCCTGAGGACAAGGACGCGCATACCCTGCAGGCAGGCGAGGTGGAAAAGGACCTAGGTCTCGAGTCCATCGTGGAACCGTCGTACTCGTACGAAAGGGAATCCATGCTTACCTTATGTCTCATTACAGCACGGATGACCTGACGGTTGTGATGCTGGAAAGTGAGGAAAAGCGCCTTCTGCTGGCTTCCTGCTACATGGCTCACGACAGACCCGCACCACCCGACGAACTCAGGAGCCTGGTGACAGAAGCCGGCACCAAAAACTATCAACTCGTCATCGGAACGGACGCCAACGCCCACCATAATGTGTGGGGAAGCAGCGACATCAATGACAGAGGTGAGTCACTCTTAGACTTTATACTAGCAACTAATTTATATATAGCAAACGTTGGGGAGGAGCACACCTTCGTAGGTCCGACCTCATCTAACGTGCTAGACCTAACACTTGCAATGGGAAACAGTACTACGGTATCTAGCTGGAGGGTCCTCGATAGACCATCCTTCTCAGACCATAAGTACATTCAGTTCAAGTGCGAATTCAAACACCTTTCGAAGACAACAGTCTATAGAAACCCCCGGAACACAAACTGGGCAAAGTTTAAAAAGACAGTTACTTCAAAGCTCGCGAATCCGGGCTCAGTGAAATCCGCGGAGGATATAGAGAAGTCCCTAAAGACCCTATCCAACGAGCTACTGAACGCCTACCATGCATCGTGCAAACCCTCGAGAACGAAGAGGAGGTCCAAGCCACTCTGGTGGAACCGAGATCTCTCTCTCCAAAGGAACAACCTCAAGGAATTCTTCAAGATCGCCAAACAAGCGAACGAGGAGATTGTCAATGAGGAATATAAAATCCTACTTAGGAGCTACAAGAAGGAAATACGTAAGGCACAAAGGAACTCGTGGAGAAACTTCTGCTCCAACATCGAGAAAGTCCCCGAAACCGCCAGGCTTCGGAAGCTGCTTTCAAAGCAGCCCACAGTACAGAGCCAACTAAAACTAGACAACGGACAGTGGACAGAGGGCAGCAAAGAAGCCCTAACAGCACTAATGGAGGCGCACTTCCCTGGATGCACCGAGGTCACTGACGCCAAGGAGCATCAGGACCTAGCAACCGAGGAACACCACCCTCCAATAGGTCTGTTAACCACTAAGAGAATACACTGGGCCATAGACTCCTTCGCGGGCATAAAAGCACCAGGACTGGACGGGATATTCCCAGCCATGATGCAGTTGACCAAAGAGGTTATCACCCCATGGCTCCTCGCAATATACTCAGCATGCCTAAGTACGGGCTATATCCCCATCCAATGGAGAACCTCGAGAGTTGTCTTCCTCCCTAAGGCAGGAAAGTGCAGCCACGTGAGTCCCAGGGACTACAGACCGATAAGCCTTACCTCCTTTATACTAAAAACACTAGAAAAGCTGTTGGATTTGCACATCAGGAATGAGGTAGAGGGACTGATGTCAACAAACCAACACGCCTACACTAAAGGGAAATCAGTGGAGACGGCACTACACTCGCTAGTAGCCACCATCGAGAGCGCCCTTCACAACAAAAAGTATGCTTTGGGAGCATTTGTGGACATCTCAGGAGCATTCAACAACGTGGCCACAACCGCAATAACAAGTCGCCTAGAAGCGAATAACATACACCCTGCAATCAACGTCTGGATCAAAAACCTCCTAAGTTGCAGACGGGTGCAATCGGAGTGGGGCACTGCTTCCATGGTAAAGGGGGCACACAGAGGCACACCTCAGGGTGGAGTCCTGTCGCCACTACTGTGGAATGTGGTGGTCGACGACCTCATCAAGAGATTTGAAAGGAAGGCCCCAAAGATAACAAAGATTTCCCGCCGCCAGAGGTAAATGTTCTGCCAGCGGAGATTAGTTTTCTGCCGGCGGAGAAACGTAATTCGTCAGCGGGGATAAATTGTCCGCCAGCGGATATAGATTTCCCAGCACCGGAAATAAGTTTTCCTCCAACGGAGAGACGTATTTCGTCAGCAGAGATAAGTTGTCCGGCAGGGGATATAGATTTCCGGCCACCGGAAATAAGTTTTCCGCCAGCGGAGAGACGTATTTCGTCAGCAGAGATAAGTTGTCCGGCAGGGGATATAGATTTCCCGCCGCCGGAGGTAAATGTTCTGCCAGCGGAGATTAGTTTTCTGGCGGCGGAGAAACGTAATTCGTCAGCGGGGATAAATTGTCTGCCAGCGGAGATAAGTTGTCCGCCAGCGGATATAGATTTCCCGGCACCGGAAATAAGTTTTCTGCAAGCGGAAGATGTATTTCGTCACCAGAGATAAGTTTTCTGCAAGCGGAGAGACGTATTTCGTCAGCAGAGATAAGTTTGTTGCAAGCGGAGAGACGTATTTCGTCAGCAGAGATAAGATGTCCAGCAGGGGATATAGATTTCCCGCCGCCAGAGGTAAATGTTCTGCCAGCGGAGATTAGTTTTCTGCCGGCGGAGAAACGTAATTCGTCAGCGGGGATAAATTGTCCGCCAGCGGATATAGATTTCCCAGCACCGGAAATAAGTTTTCCTCCAACGGAGAGACGTATTTCGTCAGCAGAGATAAGTTGTCCGGCAGGGGATAAAGATTTCCCGCCACCGGAAATAAGTTTTCCGCCAGAGGAGAGACGTATTTCGTTAGCAGAGATAAGATGTCTGGCAGGGGATATAGATTTCCCGCCGCCGGAGATAAGTTTTCTGCCAGCGTAGAGACGTATTTCGTCAGCAGAGATAAGTGGTCTGGCAGGGGATATAGATTTCCCGCCGCCGGAAATAAGTTTTCTGCCAGCGGATAAACGTAATTCGTCTGCGGGGATAAATTGTCCGTCTGGGGATATAAATTTCCCGCCGCCGGAGTTAAGTTTTCTGCCAGCGGAGAATCGTTGTTCGTCAGCGGAGATAAATTGTCTGCCAGCGGAGATAAGTTGTACGCCATGGGATATAGATTTCCCGCCCCCGGAAATAAGTTTTCAGCCAGCGGAGAGACGTATTTCGTCAGCAGAGATAATTTGTCTGGAAGGATATAAATTTCCCGCCACCGGAATTAAGTTTTCCGCTAGCGGAGAGACAAATTTCGTTAGCAGAGATAAGTTCTCCGCCAGCAGAGAAACGTAATTCGTCTGCGGGGATAAATTGTCCGTCTGGGGATATAAATTTCCCGCCGCCGGAGTTAAGTTTTCTGCCAGCGGAGAATCGTTGTTCGTCAGCGGAGATAAATTGTCTGCCAGCGGAGATAAGTTGTACGCCAGGGGATATAGATTTCCCGCCACCGGAAATAAGTTTTCAGCCAGCGGAGAGACGTATTTCGTCAGCAGAGATAATTTGTCCGGAAGGGGATATAGATTTCCCGCCACCGGAAATAAGTTTTCCGCCAGTGGAGAGACGTATTTCGTCAGCAGAGATAAGTTGTCCGGCAGGGGATATAAATTTCCCGCCACCGGAAATTAGTTTTCCGCCAGCGGAGAGACGTATTTCGTTAGCAGAGATAAGTTTTTCGCCAGCGGATATAAATTTCCCGCCCCGGAAATAAGTTTTCCGCCAGCGGAGAAACGTAATTCGTCTGCGGGGATAAATTGGCCGTCTGGGGATATAAATATCCCGCAGCCGGAGTTAAGTTTTCTGCCAGCGGAGAATCGTTGTTCGTCAGCGGAGATAAATTGTCGGCCAGCGGAGATAAGTTGTCCGCCAGCGGATATAGATTTCCCACCACCGGAAAAAGGTTTTCCGCCAGCGGAGAGACGTATTTCGTCAGCAGAGATAATTTGTCTGGCAGCGGATATAGATTTCCCGCCACCGGATATAAGTTTGCCGCCAGCGGAGAGACGTATTTCGTCAGCAGAGATAAGTTGTCCGGCAGGGGATATAAATTTCCCGCCACCGGAAATAAGTTTTCCGCCAGCGTAGAGACGTATTTTGTTAGCAGAGATAAGTTTTCCGCCAGCGGAGAAACGTAATTCGTCTTCGGGGATAAATTGTCCGTCTGGGGATATAAATTTCCCACCGTCGGAGTTAAGTTTTCTGCCAGCGGAGAATCGTTGTTCGTCAGCGGAGATAAATTGTCTGCCAGCGGAGATAAGTTGTACGCCAGGGGATATAGATTTCCCGCCCCCGGAAATAAGTTTTCCGCCAGCGGAGAGACGTATTTCGGCAGCAGAGATAAGTTGTCCGGCAGGGGACATAGATTTCCCGCCACCGGAGATAAGTTTTCTGCCAGCGGAGAGACGTATTTCGTCAGTAGAGATAAGTTTTCCGGCAGGGGATATAGATATCCCGCCGCCGGAGATAAGTTTTCTGCCAGCGGAGGAACGTAACTCGTCTGCGGGGATAAATTGTCCGTCGGGGGATATAAATTTCCCGCCGCCGGAGTTAAGTTTTCCGACAGCGGAGAGACGTATATCGTCGGCAGAGATAATTTGTCTGGCAGGGGATATAGATTTCCCGCCACCGGAAATAAGTTTTCAGCCAGCGGAGAGACGTATTTCGTCAGCAGAGATAATTTGTCTGGAAGGTGATATAGATTTCCTGAAGTGCAATGATGACCCAACCTTAAGGTGGCTGACGCGTACGGTCTGCCAACTGGAGGCGATGTGGGAGGGGGCCAGGCTGGAGGTTGTGGACCGGGAGCTTATCCCGTCCAAGCCTAAGGCGAAGGTACTCTTCCCCATCACGATCCAGGGGGACCGAGCGCTGAAGCTCCTTCAGCGGCAAAACGCGGACGTTCCAACGGCCGACTGGAGGATCCTACACATTGGTAGCTCTCTACCCAACGAGGGGGGCCAGTGTGTGATCCTCCAAATAAACAAGGAAGCAGAGGATCTGCTATACCCCAAGTTCGGGAAGATGGCGTGGGGCATGGGTAGCGTCTACCTGCGCCTCAAAAAGCGCCAAAAGTGCCCTGAGGACAAGGACGCGCATACCCTGCAGGCAGGCGAGGTGGAAAAGGACCTAGGTCTCGAGTCCATCGTGGAACCGTCGTACTCGTACGAAAGGGAATCCATGCTTACCTTATGTCTCATTACAGCACGGATGACCTGACGGTTGTGATGCTGGAAAGTGAGGAAAAGCGCCTTCTGCTGGCTTCCTGCTACATGGCTCACGACAGACCCGCACCACCCGACGAACTCAGGAGCCTGGTGACAGAAGCCGGCACCAAAAACTATCAACTCGTCATCGGAACGGACGCCAACGCCCACCATAATGTGTGGGGAAGCACCGACATCAATGACAGAGGTGAGTCACTCTTAGACTTTATACTAGCAACTAATCTATATATAGCAAACGTTGGGGAGGAGCACACCTTCGTAGGTCCGACCTCATCTAACGTGCTAGACCTAACACTTGCAATGGGAAACAGTACTACGGTATCTAGCTGGAGGGTCCTCGATAGACCATCCTTCTCAGACCATAAGTACATTCAGTTCAAGTGCGAATTCAAACACCTTTCGAAGACAACAGTCTATAGAAACCCCCGGAACACAAACTGGGCAAAGTTTAAAAAGACAGTTACTTCAAAGCTCGCGAATCCGGGCTCAGTGAAATCCGCGGAGGATATAGAGAAGTCCCTAAAGACCCTATCCAACGAGCTACTGAACGCCTACCATGCATCGTGCAAACCCTCGAGAACGAAGAGGAGGTCCAAGCCACTCTGGTGGAACCGAGATCTCTCTCTCCAAAGGAACAACCTCAAGGAATTCTTCAAGATCGCCAAACAAGCGAACGAGGAGATTGTCAATGAGGAATATAAAATCCTACTTAGGAGCTACAAGAAGGAAATACGTAAGGCACAAAGGAACTCGTGGAGAAACTTCTGCTCCAACATCGAGAAAGTGCCCGAAACCGCCAGGCTTCGGAAGCTGCTTTCAAAGCAGCCCACAGTACAGAGCCAACTAAAACTAGACAACGGACAGTGGACAGAGGGCAGCAAAGAAGCCCTAACAGCACTAATGGAGGCGCACTTCCCTGGATGCACCGAGGTCACTGACGCCAAGGAGCATCAGGACCTAGCAACCGAGGAACACCACCCTCCAATAGGTCTGTTAACCACTAAAAGAATACACTGGGCCATAGACTCCTTCGCGGGCATAAAAGCACCAGGACTGGACGGGATATTCCCAGCCATGATGCAGTTGACCAAAGAGGTTATCACCCCATGGCTCCTCGCAATATACTCAGCATGCCTAAGTACGGGCTATATCCCCATCCAATGGAGAACCTCGAGAGTTGTCTTCCTCCCTAAGGCAGGAAAGTGCAGCCACGTGAGTCCCAGGGACTACAGACCGATAAGCCTTACCTCCTTTATACTAAAAACACTAGAAAAGCTGTTGGATTTGCACATCAGGAATGAGGTAGAGGGACTGATGTCAACAAACCAACACGCCTACACTAAAGGGAAATCAGTGGAGACGGCACTACACTCGCTAGTAGCCACCATCGAGAGCGCCCTTCACAACAAAAAGTATGCTTTGGGAGCATTTGTGGACATCTCAGGAGCATTCAACAACGTGGCCACAACCGCAATAACAAGTCGCCTAGAAGCGAATAACATACACCCTGCAATCAACGTCTGGATCAAAAACCTCCTAAGTTGCAGACGGGTGCAATCGGAGTGGGGCACTGCTTCCATGGTAAAGGGGGCACACAGAGGCACACCTCAGGGTGGAGTCCTGTCGCCACTACTGTGGAATCTGGTGGTCGACGACCTCATCAAGAGATTTGAAAGGAAGGCCCCAAAGATAACAGCTTATGCAGATGACATAAGCATACTTATTACGGGTGTATGTCCATCGACCCTCAGCTCCTTAATGGAACGTACACTCAGGGAGATACGTGAGTGGGCGGAAGAGTTAGGACTCAGTATCAACGCGGACAAGACGGACCTCATCCTCTTTACCAAGAGGTACAAGGTACCGATATGGACCCCCCCGAAAATTGACCAAACTAGGCTGACCCCAAAATCACAGGTGAAATACCTAGGCACAGTACTGGACAGCAAGCTGGCATGGAGGCCCAATGTAGTGGAAAGGGTGAAGAAGGCTACCATTGCGCTTTATGCATCCAAGAAGATGCTCAGCAGCACATGGGGCCTGTCACCTGCTCTAATGCACTGGATCTACATCTCGGTGGTGCGACCAACTCTGCTGTATGGAGCCTTAGTGTGGTGGCAGGCTACTGAAAAGAAGACATACCATAAGCTTATGGAGAAGACTCAGCGACAGGCTCTGCTCTGTATTACAGGGGCGCTGAGGTCAACCCCAACAAAAGCACTCGAAACCATACTCGGAATCGACCCCCTGGACATTCAAGCTCGCCTGATTGCGGGAAAGGCAGCACAACGCCTCATAGCATCAGGAAATCTATCGCCACAAGGATACGGGCATAGTTCAATCGGCAGGGAAATGACCAGATCAACTGACTACATGACCCCCCAAACTTGCCTTGACGTCAAAACAACCACATCTCTGGGACCTGAAGACTGGAAGATTGGAAGGGACCAAACTGAGCACCTCAATATAAACACAGACGGCTCCAAGATGGACGGAGGAGTAGGAGCGGGCCTATACTGCACAGACCCCGTGATAAGGCTGTCGTATAAGCTACCCGACCCATGCAGCATATTCCAGGCAGAAGTTTTTGCCATCGGGAAAGCAGCGGAGGTCGCTCTCCTCACAGAACGAACACACGATGCGGTCAACCTATTCGTCGACAGCCAAGCGGCGATAAGATCCATGCAGTCGTCCGTGGTCAGTTCCAGAAGTGTCTTGGCGAGCAGGGAGGCATTAGACATCCTAAGCACGACAAAGACAGTGCGGATCTATTGGGTTCCCAGCCACCAGGGCATCGAAGGAAACGAAGCGGCGGACGTACTAGCTAAGGAAGGCGTCGGGCTGGAGAATAGGAGAACCGAGAACGTGCCTGTCTCCCTCAGAACGCTGCAAGGCGATCTAGAGAAGCAGGCTAGAGCACAGACTGATAGCAGGTGGAGGAGTACCACCACCTGCAGAACCTCGAAGATAATGTGCAAGGAGCGCAACGAGAAACTTAGCCACTACCTACTGCACCTACCACGAAAGGACTGCAGACTGATGGTGGGAATACTAACAGGTCACTGTCTGGCTGCTGCACATGCAGCGAAGCTAGGCATCACCAACAGAGACAGTTGCAGGAAATGTGAGGAACCTGGGGCTATCGAAAGCCTGGAACATCTCATCTGCAACTGTCCGGCTCTCTCAAGGGCAAGGAGGAGATACCTGGCCGCCCCAGTGTTGGCATCACTGGAAGATGCCTCCAAAAGGACGCCTCAGGAACTGCTGGCCTATGCTAAAAACACCTCGATTCTCGGGGACTTTTTAAAACCACATTAACACTCCCGCGACGGTTCATACACCCCCCCATCCGGATAACTAAGGGCCATATTGGCCTATGCGCGGCCCCGCTGAGGGCCGTCCGGGTTAACCTAACCTAACCTATAGATTTCCCGCTACCGGAAATAAGTTTTCCGCCAGCGGAGAGACGTAATTCGTCAGCAGAGATAAGTTGTCAGGCAGGGGATATAAATTTCCCGCCACCGGAAATAAGTTTTCTGCCAGCGGAGAAACGTAATTCGTCTGCGGGGATAAATTGTCCGTCGGAGTTAAGTTTTCTGCCAGCGGAGAATCGTTGTTCGTCAGCGGAGATAAATTGTCTGCCAGCGGAGATAATTTGTACGCCAGGGGATATAGATTTCCCGCCCCCGGAAATAAGTTTTCAGCCAGCGGAGAGACGTATTTCGTCAGCAGAGATAATTTGTCTGGAAGGGGATATAGATTTCCCGCCACCGGAAATAAGTTTTCCGCCAGTGGAGAGACGTATTTCGTCAGCAGAGATAAGTTGTCCGGCAGGGGATATAAATTTCCCGCCACCGGAAATTAGTTTTCCGCCAGCGGAGAGACGTATTTCGTTAGCAGAGATAAGTTTTTCGCCAGCGGATATAAATTTCCCGCCGCGGAAATAAGTTTTCCGCCAGCGGAGAAACGTAGTTCGTCTGCGGG
Organism: Drosophila pseudoobscura; assembly: GCF_009870125.1. Taxonomy (NCBI): domain Eukaryota; kingdom Metazoa; phylum Arthropoda; class Insecta; order Diptera; family Drosophilidae; genus Drosophila; species Drosophila pseudoobscura. The sequence goes on along the minus strand of NW_022881715.1, from coordinate 124,796 downwards.
GATAAATTGGCCGTCTGGGGATATAAAGTTCCCACCGTCGGAGTTAAGTTTTCTGGCAGAGGAGAATCGTTGTTCGTCAGCGGAGATAAATTGTCTGCCAGCGGAGATAAGTTGTCCGCCCCCGGATATAGATTTCCCGCCCCCGGAAATAAGTTTTCCGCCAGCGGAGAGACTTATTTCGTCAGCAGAGATAATTTGTCTGGCAGGGGATATAGATTTCCCGCCACCGGATATAAGTTTTCCGCCAGCGGAGAGACGTATTTCGTCAGCAGAGATAAGTTGTCCGGCAGGGGATATAAATTTCCCGCCGCCGGAAATAAGTTTTCCACCAGCGGAGAGACGTATTTCGTTAGCAGAGATAATTTGTCTGGCAGGGGATATAGATTTCCCGCCACCGGAAATAAGTTTTCCGTCAGCGGAGAGACGTATTTCGTCCGCAGAGATAAGTTGTCCGGCAGGGGATATAAATTTCCCGCCGCCGGAAATAAGTTTTCCGCCAGCGGAGAGCCGTATTTCTTTAGCAGAGATAATTTGTCTGGAGGGGGATATCGATTTCCCGCCACCGGAAATAAGTTTTCCGCCAGCGGAGAGACGTATTTCGTCAGCAGAGATAAGTTGTCCGGCAGGGGATATAGATTTTCCGCCACCGGAAATAAGTTTTCCGCCAGCGGAGAGACGTATTTCGTCAGCAGAGATAAGTTGTCAGGCCGGGGATATAGATTTCACGCCGCCGGAGATAAGTTTTCCGCCAGCGGATAGACGTATTTTGTGAGCAGAGATAAGTTGTCTGGCAGGGAATATAGATTTCCCGCCACCGTAAATAAGTTTTCCGCCAGCGAAGAGATGTATTTTGTCAGCAGAGATAATTTGTCTGGAAGGGGATATCGATTTCCCGCCACCGGAAATAAGTTTTCCGCCAGCGGAGAGACGTATTTCGTCAGCAAAGATAAGTTGTCCGGCAGGGGATATAGATTTCCCGCTACCGGAAATAAGTTTTCCGCCAGCGGAGAGACGTATTTCGTTAGCAGAGATAAGTTGTCCGGCAGGGGATATTGTTAAAAATGTAATCGATACTATTGTTTGAATAAGCAACAATTATCTGGCAACACTGTATTGTATCGTGCTCATAATGCATATACCATTTTTCTCACTCTCAAATAAACGTTTAACCGAACCACTACGTGTCTCTTGTATCTCTTGGTTGATACCCAAACGTTACGCGGGGAGAGCCGCTAGGCTCCTCGTGGAGTTGCGCTCTCAACCGGGTGCCGAGACCCATAGATCGGAAGACGTGTTAGATACACCTCGCCCCTCACAAAGGGGGATTGTATGCCCGACCAGGATACTTTCAATTGGTACCAGAAGAGTCGCTATGTACATAGCTATAGCTTCTTTTTAGGGGCGCTAACTGGCGCATTGTACCAGGTTCCTGCGTTTGTAGCGGTGGTGCGTGATGGCGTGATATATGTAAATATATCGCACTAATCGAGGCTAAGCTGCAGATAAACATTAGACGCCGTGGTTGAAATCCCTCCCTGAGGAACCGCCACGTAAAATAAAGCTGAGAGATCAGATTCATTCTGTATCAGCTCCGTTTTATATATCGCTTATATATAGAACGGTAAACTAAAACGGTACAATTATATCCAACATTGGTTATGGGCCCAGAGTTCGTTGTTTCGGCTTAATAACAGACTAAAAAGCGTCTGGGTTTGAGTGTCGGTTGTGCTAAATTGTCAACAGTTATTTTGTGCACACACGCGGAACAATTAGCAACATGAATTTGTCAAATCAAATCGAAAAACTTGATGAGGGCAATTACAGTGTATGGCATATGGCCATGAAAAGTGTCCTGGTAATGACAGAATTATGGGATGTAGTCTGTGGAAAAGGCAGTGGAGGAGATGCCGCAGCTGTCGAGAAATGGAATAAATTGGATCAGAAAGCAATGGCGTACACACCCTTAAATGTTAAGGCATCGCAGTTTGTGCACATAAAGACGTGCGAAACATCAGAAGCCATATGGAAAAAATTAAAGGAACTGCACATGCCAAAAAGGCCCCATCCAAAAGGTGCAACTTTATCAAAAACTTATTCGACTAAATATGCAATGCAGCAGGGCGATGATGTGTCCGCCTATGTCAATTCTTTTGTAGAGCCAATTGAAAAATTGGCGGAACTGGACATAAAACTCCACGATGAGCTAAAAGTCATCATGTTATTGAGCAGTTTGCCCGAATCTTGGGAAAATTTTGTAGTCGCGATTGAAACGCGTGACGAGCTGCCAAAATTTGAAGCTCTTAAAGTAAAAATGCTGGAAGAAGGCACCAGAAAACAGGAGAAGGCTGAGCGCGAAAATCATTCGGCCACACAAGCAGTATACACACATACACAGCGCAGATCGCGAGAAAACGAGAATGTCGAGAATAACGGAACCAAGAACGACGGGAACACAGGCGTAAAGCAACAATTCAAGGGAAAATGTTTCAAATGCGAAAAAACTGGTCATCGAGCAAGCGAGTGCAGATCTAAGAAAAAGGGTAGCAAAACAAATGGACAAAGAGAACAGGCAAGCAGTTTAATGCACTGTTTTGTCGGAGAGCAGCAAAAGAGAGTTTGGTGCGTAGATAGTGGCGCAACATCGCACATGTGTTGCGATCGCAGCATGTTCCTAAACTATGTCGAGAAGGAAACATCGATAATGTTGGCTACAAATAAGTTCGTCTCATCACCCGGATCTGGTAATGTTAAAATTCAGGGTGAAAATATTTTAATAAACTTGCAAAATGTGTTATACGTCCCCGAATTACACATGAATTTTTTCTCAGTGAGCACAGCAGCTAAATTCAAGAATTCTACTACATTTATTGGAAAAGTGGTACTGATTAAAAATAAAAAAGGAGAAACAATAATAAAAGCCAAGCAAGAAAACAATTTGTATGTGTACAAACAGTGCTCAGAAAAAAGTGCAGTTTATATGTTGAACACAATTTCTCCTGCAATGAATTGGCATAATAGGTTTGGCCACCTTAATTTCCAAGATTTAAAACAGTTGAACGATAAACAGCTTGTTCATGGCATGAACTTTGAAAATATGAAAATGGAAATCAATTGTGATACATGTAACAGAGCAAAAATATGTGCATTGCCGTTTCAACAGAAGTTAAATCGTACAACGGAGCAAGTACTTGAGCTAGTGCATACAGATGTATGTGGCCCAATGAATGTAAAATCGATCGGCGGCAATCGCTATTTTGTGACATTTATTGATGACTACTCGCGCAAGATATTTGTATACATTATGCACGCAAAAAGCCAAGTTTTCGAAAAATTCAAAATGTTCAAAAGTTTTGTGGAATGCCAAACGGGCAACAAAATAAAGGCTGTGCGCAGCGATAATGGCACAGAGTATGTAAATAAGGAATTTTCTGGTTTTTTGAACGAGTGCGGTATACAAAGGCAACTGACGGTTCCCTACACCCCTCAGCAAAACGGTGTAGCCGAGAGAGCCAATCGAACAATTGTAGAGATGGCAAAAAGTATGCTAATCCATGCAAAGCTGGAGGAGTTCTTGTGGGCAGAGGCTGTTACCACGGCAGTTTACTTGCGAAATAGATGTCCCACAAAAGCCTTAAGTGGCGGTACACCATTCGAAGCCTGGAAAGGACGCAAGCCATCAGTAAAACACCTGCGAGTATTCGGATCTCGCGCATTTGCTTTGGATAAGACCAGAAGAAGCAAATTCCAGGCAAAAGGCAAAGAATACATTTTTGTCGGCTACTCCTTTACAGCAAAAGCTTACCGCCTGTACGATCAAGAGAACCGTACAATAATTGAGAGGCGTGATGTGAAATTTATAGAAGGTGAGATTGACACAGAAAGCATTGAGAATTGTGGTATTTCAGATCGAAATGACGATTTCATGACAAATATACTCCGCCTTGAGTCAATTAAAGTTCCTGATCAACACTCATATGCACCTTTAATTGCTGATCATGCAGATTCCAGCAGTGACTCCAGCGAAGTGGAGGAGGAGTTTTTGAGCGCAAGTGAACCTGACGACAATTCCGTGAGTGGTCAAGAGGTGCCACCACAAGAGAATGTAGTACAGCGTGGGCGTGGCAGACCAAAAATCATCCGCAGCGGTCAACCTGGGCGACCGAAAAAGCAGTACAAGGCAGTGCTCAATAGTTTCCTAAATCAGATGGATGACACTGAGACACCGCAGTCAGTTGCTGAAGCATTGCAAGGCGATCATTCTCAAAATTGGAAAGAATCAATGCAAACGGAATACGACGCTCTACAGGAAAATAACACGTGGTCATTGTGTGAACTCCCTCCAGGACAAAAAGCCATTGGTTCCAAATGGGTTTTTCGAATTAAGAGAAACAAGGATGGTCTCATCGAGAAGTTCAAATCTCGATTGGTTGCTCAAGGCTGTGGGCAACAATTTGGAGTAAATTATTGGGAAACGTTTTCACCTGTAATTCGGTACGAGACCATTCGCATGTTGTTCGCAATTGCTGCAGAAAAACAGCTGTATATGCATCAAGTAGATATATCAAATGCTTACCTGAACAGTAAACTCCATGAGACTGTGTACATGAGGCAGCCTCAGAATTTTGTCGACAAGCATCATCCAGAAAAAGTTCTAAAGCTGCGTAATGCACTTTATGGACTCAAGCAATCCGGGCGAGTATGGAACAAAACGCTCGACGAGGTATTGTCTACCATGGGCTTCAAGAGATGTAAGAACGAGGCATGCTTGTACGTCAAGAAAGATGAGCAAACATACAGCTATATTGCAGTCTACGTCGACGATTTAATTATCGCATGTCCAAACAAAAATGACATAGCCGTAATTAAGAAGAAGATCGCATCAAACTTCAAGATGCACGATGGCGGCCCCATAAACTTTTTCCTAGGAATGGAAATTGAGCGAGACGGTGAACAGGGTTCGATTTCGTTTTGCCAGAAATCGCATATTCAAGGACTATTGGACACGTATGGCATGAGCAAGTGCCGTCCAGTCAGCACACCGCTCGACCCGGGCTATCAAGTTGGCTGCATTGATGATAATTGTGTCAAGGTAAATGTAACACAATATCAGTCATTAATTGGTTCCCTTATGTATTTAGCAGTCTTGAGCCGACCGGACATTTTGCGCGCAGTAAGCAAACTGTCGCAACGAAATACTGATCCCCATGCAGAACACGAGACGGCTGCAAAACACATTCTAAGGTATCTGGCTGGTACGAAGAATTTGGGCATCTCATACCGCAAGTGTGGTGAACCAGTAAGAGGTTTCGCTGATGCTGACTGGGCCAATGACAGGCTCGATAGAAGATCTTATAGTGGATACGCATTCTTCCTAGCAGGCAGTGATTTTTCTTGGACTTCAACTAAGCAAAGTGTTGTCGCGTTGAGCAGCACTGAAGCTGAATACATAGCACTATCTATGGCTGCTAAAGAGGCTATTTATTTACGAAGACTTCTCGACGAGATTGGTTGGTCAACTGTTACAGAGCCTTTAACCATCTATGGCGACAACATCAGTTCGCAACATATTGCTCAAAATCCGGTACATCACAAACGCACGAAGCACATTGATATTAAGTATCATTTTGTTCGCGAAAAAGTAGAATGTAATGAAATTATACTAGAATACGTATCGACAAACGGCAATGCTGCAGATCTACTAACAAAATGTTTAAGCAAGAAAAAACACGACGACTTTGTTAAATTACTTGGAATGACAAAGTTAAACATGCGGTAGTTAGTTTAAAATGATAATATGTAGCTTAAGAAGAAGTGTTAAAAATGTAATCGATACTATTGTTTGAATAAGCAACAATTATCTGGCAACACTGTATTGTATCGTGCTCATAATGCATATACCATTTTTCTCACTCTCAAATAAACGTTTAACCGAACCACTACGTGTCTCTTGTATCAGCTCCGTTTTATATATCGCTTATATATATAACGGTTAACTAAAACGGTACAATTATATCCAACAGATATAAATATCCCGCCGCCGGAGATAAGTTTTCTGCCAGCGGAGAGAAGTATTTCGTCAGTAGACATAAGTTTTCCAGCAGGGGATATAAATATCCCGCCGCCGGAGTTAAGTTTTCCGCCAGCGGAGAGACGTATATCGTCGGCAGAGATAATTTGTCTGGAAGGGGATATAGATTTCCCGCCCCCGGAAATAAGTTTTCCGCCAGCGGAGAGACGTATTTCGTCAGCAGAGATAAGTTGTCCGGCAGGGGATATAGATTTCCCGCCACCGGAAATAAGTTTTCCGCCAGCGTAGAGACGTATTTCGTTAGCAGAGATAAGTTTTCCGCCAGCGGAGAAACGTAATTCGTCTGCGGGGATAAATTGTCCGTCTGGGGATATAAATTTCCCACCGTCGGAGTTAAGTTTTCTGGCAGAGGAGAATCGTTGTTCGTCAGCGGAGATAAATTGTCTGCCAGCAGAGATAAGTTGTCCGCCAGCGGATATAGATTTCCCGCCACCGGAAATAAGTTTTCCGCCAGCGGAGAGACGTATTTCGTCAGCAGAGATAAGTTGTCCGGCAGGGGATATAGATTTCCCGCCACCGGAAATAAGTTTTCCGCCAGCGTAGATACGTATTTCGGTAGCAGAGATAAGTTTTCCGCCAGCGGAGAAACGTAATTCGTCTGCGGGGATAAATTGTCCGTCTGGGGATATAAATTTCCCACCGTCGGAGTTAAGTTTTCTGGCAGAGGAGAATCGTTGTTCGTCAGCGGAGATAAATTGTCTGCCAGCGGAGATAAGTTGTCCGCCAGCGGATATAGATTTCCCGCCCCCGGAAATAAGTTTTCCGCCAGCGGAGAGACGTATTTCGTCAGCAGAGATAATTTGTCTGGCAGGGGATATAGTTTTCCCGCCACCATATATAAGTTTTCCGCGAGCGGAGAGACGTATTTCGTCAGCAGAGATAAGTTGTCCGGCAGGGGATATAAATTTCCCGCCGCCGGAAGTAAGTTTTCCGACAGCGGAGAGACGTATTTCGTTAGCAGAGATAATTTGTCTGGAAGGGGATATAGATTTCCCGCCCCCGGAAATAAGTTTTCCGCCAGCGGAGAGACGTATTTCGTCAGCAGAGATAAGTTGTCCGGCAGGGGATATAGATTTCCCGCCACCGGAAATAAGTTTTCCGCCAGCGTAGAGACGTATTTCGTTAGCAGAGATAAGTTTTCCGCCAGCGGAGAAACGTAATTCGTCTGCGGGGATAAATTGTCCGTCTGGGGATATAAATTTCACACCGACGGAGTTAAGTTTTCTGGCAGATGAGAATCGTTGTTCGTCAGCGGAGATAAATTGTCTGCCAGCGGAGATAAGTTGTCCGCAAGCGGATATAGATTTCCCGGCACCGGAAATAAGTTTTCCGCCAGCGGAGAGACGTATTTCGTAAGCAGAGATAAGTTGTCTGGCAGGGGATATAGATTTCCCGCCGCCGGAGATAAGTTTTCTGCCAGCGTAGAGACGTATTCGTTAGCAGAGATAAAGTGTCGGGCCGGGGATATAAATTTCTGGCCGCCGGAGATAGGTTTTCTGCATGCGGCGAGACGTATTTCGTCAGCCGAGATAAGATGTCCGTCAGGGGATGTAAACTTCCCGCCGCCGGAGATAAGATTTCTGCCAGTGGAGAATCATAGTTCGTCAGCGGGGATAAGTTGTCCGGCAGCGGATATAGATTTCCCGGCACCGGAAATAAGCTTTCCGCCAGCGGGGAGACGTATTTCGTCAGCAAAGATAAGTTTTCCGGCAGAGGATATTGATATCCCGCCACCGAAATTAGGTTCCCGCCTGCGGGGAGACGTATTTCGTCAGCAGAGATAAGTTGTCCGGCAGGGGATATAGATTTCCCGCCACCGGAAATAAGTTTTCCGCCAGCGGAGAGACGTATTTCGTTAGCAGAGATAAGCTGTCCGGCAGGGGATATAGATTTCCCGCCACCGGAAATAAGTTTTGCGCCAGCGGAGAGACGTATTTCGTTAGCAGAGATAAGCTGTCCGGCATCGGATATAAATTTCCCGCCGCCGGAGTTAAATGTTCTGCCAGCGGAGATCTGTTTTCTGCCTGCGGAGAATCGTAGCTCGTCAGCGGAGATAAATTGTCTTCCAGCGGAGATAAGTTGTCCGCCAGCGGATATAGATTTCCCGGCACCGGAAATAAGTTTTCCGCCAGCGGAGAGACGTATTTCGTCAGCAGAGATAAGATGTCCGGCAGCGGATATAGATTTCCCGGCACCGGAAATAAGTTTTCCGCCAGCGGATAGACGTATTTCGTTTGCAGAGATAAGTTGTCAGGCCGGGGATATAAATTTCTCGCCGCCGGAGATAAGTTTTCTGCAAGAGGAGAGACGTATTTTGTCAAGAGAGATAAGTTGTCCGGCAGCGAAGATAAGATGTCTGTTATCGGAGAAAAGTTTTCCGCCAGCGGATATAAATTTCCGCCACCGCAGATAAGTTTTCCGCCAGCGAAGAGATGTATTTTGTCAGCAGAGATAAGATGTCCGGCAGGGGGTATAGATTTCCCGGCACCGGAAATATGTTTTCCGCCAGCGGAGAGACGTATTTCGTCAGCAGAGATAAGTTGTCCGGCAGGGGATATAAATTTCCCCCTCTGGAGAAAAGTTTTCCGCAAGCGGATATGAATTTCCCGCCACCGGAGATAAGTTTTCCGCCAGCGGATAGACGTATTTTGTCAGCAGAGATTAGTTGTCCGGCAGCGAAGATAAGATGTCTGTTATCGGAGAAAAGTTTTCCGCCAGCGGATATAAATTTCCGCCACCGCAGATAAGTTTTCCGCCAGCGAAGAGATGTATTTTGTCAGCAGAGATAAGATGTCCGGCAGGGGGTATAGATTTCCCGGCACCGGAAATATGTTTTCCGCCAGCGGAGAGACGTATTTCGTCAGCAGAGATAAGTTGTCCGGCAGGGGATATAAATTTCCCCCTCTGGAGAAAAGTTTTCCGCAAGCGGATATGAATTTCCCGCCACCGGAGATAAGATTTCCGCCAGCGGATAGACGTATTTTGTCAGCAGAGATAAGTTGTCCGGCAGCGAAGATAAGATGTCTGTTATCGGAGAAAAGTTTTCTGCCAGCGGATATAAATTTCCGCCACCGCAGATAAGTTTTCCGCCAGCGAAGAGATGTATTTTGTCAGCAGAGATAAGATGTCCGGCAGGGGGTATAGATTTCCCGGCACCGGAAATATGTTTTCCGCCAGCGGAGAGACGTATTTCGTCAGCAGAGATAAGTTGTCCGGCAGGGGATATAAATTTCCCCCTCTGGAGAAAAGTTTTCCGCAAGCGGATATGAATTTCCCGCCACCGGAGATAAGTTTTCCGCCAGCGGAGAGACGTATTTCGTCAGCAGAGATAAGTTGTCCGGCAGGGGGTATAGATTTCCCGGCACCGGAAATAAGTTTTCCGCCAGCGGAGAGACGTATTTCGTCAGCAGAGATAAGTTGTCTGGCAGGGAATATAGATTTCCCGCCGCCGGAGATAAGTTTTCCGCCAGCGGAGAGACGTATTTCGTTAGCAGAGATAAGTTGTCAGGCCGGGGATATAAATTTTCCGCCGACGGAGGTAAATGTTCTGCCGGCGGAGAAACGTAGTTCGTCAGCAGAGATAAGTTGTCCGGCAGCGAAGATAAGATGTCTGTTATCGGAGAAAAGTTTTCCGCCAGCGGATATAAATTTCCGCCACCGCAGATAAGTTTTCCGCCAGCGAAGAGATGTATTTTGTCAGCAGAGAGAAGATGTCCGGCAGGTGATATAAATTCCTCGCCGCCCTAAGTAAAGTAAGTAAATGTTCTGCCGGCGGAGATACGTAGTTCGTCTGCGGAGAAAAGCTGGCCGGCAGGGGTTATAAATTTCCCCGTCTGTAGAAAAGTTTTCCGCAAGCGGATATAAATTTCCGCCACCGGAGATAAGTTTTCCGCCAGCGGATAGACGTATTTTGTCAGCAGAGATAAGTTGTCACGCAGCGAAGATAAGATGTCTGTTATCGGAGAAAAGTTTTCCGCCAGCGGATATAAATTTCCGCCACCGCAGATAAGTCTTCCGCCAGCGAAGAGATGTATTTTGTCAGCAGAGATAAGATGTCCGGCAGGGGGTATAGATTTCCCGGCACCGGAAATATGTTTTCCGCCAGCGGAGAGACGTATTTCGTCAGCGGAGATAAGTTGTCCGCCAGCGGATATATATTTCCCGCCACGAGAAATAAGTTTTCCGCCAGCGGAGAGACGTATTTCGTTAGCAGAGATAAGATGTCCGGCAGGGGATATAAATTTTCCGCCGACGGAGGTAAATGTTCTGCCGGCGGAGAAACGTAGTTCGTCAGCAGAGATAAGTTGTCCGGCAGCGAAGATAAGATGTCTGTTATCGGAGAAAAGTTTTCCGCCAGCGGATATAAATTTCCGCCACCGCAGATAAGTTTTCCGCCAGCGAAGAGATGTATTTTGTCAGCAGAGAGAAGATGTCCGGCAGGTGATATAAATTCCTCGCCGCCCTAAGTAAAGTAAGTAAATGTTCTGCCGGCGGAGATACGTAGTTCGTCTGCGGAGAAAAGCTGGCCGGCAGGGGTTATAAATTTCCCCGTCTGTAGAAAAGTTTTCCGCAAGCGGATATAAATTTCCGCCACCGGAGATAAGTTTTCCGCCAGCGGATAGACGTATTTTGTCAGCAGAGATAAGTTGTCACGCAGCGAAGATAAGATGTCTGTTATCGGAGAAAAGTTTTCCGCCAGCGGATATAAATTTCCGCCACCGCAGATAAGTCTTCCGCCAGCGAAGAGATGTATTTTGTCAGCAGAGATAAGATGTCCGGCAGGGGGTATAGATTTCCCGGCACCGGAAATATGTTTTCCGCCAGCGGAGAGACGTATTTCGTCAGCGGAGATAAGTTGTCCGCCAGCGGATATATATTTCCCGCCACGAGAAATAAGTTTTCCGCCAGCGGAGAGACGTATTTCGTTAGCAGAGATAAGATGTCCGGCAGCGGATATAGATTTCCCGCCGCCGGAGGTAAATGTTCTGCCAGCAGATATAAGTTTTCTGCCGACGGAGGAACGTAGTTCGTCTGCGGAGATAAGTTGCCCGGCAGGGGATATATATTTCCCGCCAGCGGAGATAAGTTTACTGCCAGCGGAGAGACTTATTTCGTTAGCAGAGATAAGTTGTCCGGCAGGGGATATAGATTTCCCGCCACCGGAAATAAGTTTTCCGCCAGCGGAGAGATGTATTTCGTTAGCAGAGATAAGATGTCCGGCAGGAGATATAGATTTCCCGCCGCCGGAGGTCAATGTGCTGCCAGCGGAGATTAGTTTTCTGGCGGCGGAGAAACGTAATTCGTCAGCGGGGATAAATTGTCTGCCAGCGGAGATAAGTTGTCCGCCAGCGAAGATAAGATGTCTGTTATCGGAGAAAAGTTTTCCGCCAGCGGATATAAATTTCCCGCCGCCGGAGATAAGTTTTCTGCCCGCGGAATGATGTATTTTGTCAGCCGAGATAAGATGTCCGGCAGGGGATATAAATTTCCCGTCGCCGGAAGTAAATGTTTTGCCAGCGGAGATAAGTTTTCTTCCGGCGGAGAAACGTAGGTCGTCTGCGGGGATAAGTTGTCCGGCAGGGGGTATAAATTTCCCCCTCTGGTGAAAATTTTTCCGGTAGCGGATATAAATTTCCCGCCACCGGAGATAAGTTTTCCGCCAGCGGAGAGACGTATTTTGTCAGCAGAGATAAGTTGTCCGGCAGGGGATGTATATAATTCCCGCCACCGGAAATAAGTTTTCCGACAGCGGAGAGATGTATTTTGTTTGCCGAGATAAGATGTCCCGCCGCCGGAAGTAAATGTTTTGCCAGCGGAGATAAGTTTTCTGCCGGCGGAGAAACGTAGGTCGTCTGCGGGGATAAGTTGTCCGGCAGTGGGTATAAATTTCCCCCGCTGGTGAAAATTTTTCCGGCAGCGGATATAAATTTCCCGCCACCGGAGATAAGTTTTCCGCCAGCGGAGAGACGTATTTTGTCAGCAGAGATAAGTTGTCCGGCAGGGGATATAAATTTCCCTCCGCCGGAGATAAGTTTTCTGCCAGCGTAGAGACGTATTTCGTCAGCAGAGATAAGTTGTCCGGCAGGGGATATATATTTCCCGCCACCGGAAATAAGTTTTCCGCCAGCGGAGAGATGTATTTTGTTTGCCGAGATAAGATGTCCCGCCGCCGGAAGTAAATGTTTTGCCAGCGGAGATAAGTTTTCTGCCGGCGGAGAAACGTAGGTCGTCTGCGGAGAAATGTTGTCCGGCAGGGGGTATAAATTTCCCCCTCTGGTGGAAAGTTTTCCGGCAGCGGATATAAATTTCCCGCCACCTGAGATAAGTTTTCCGCCAGCGGATAGACGTATTTTGTCAGCAGAGATAAGTTGTCCGGCAGCGAAGATAAGATGTCTGTTATCGGAGAAAAGTTTTCCGCCAGCGGATATAAATTTCCGCCACCGCAGATAAGTTTTCCGCCTTCGAAGAGATGTATTTTGTCAGCAGAGATAAGATGTCCGGCAGGTGATACAAATTCCTCGACGCCATAAGTAAAGTAAGTAAATGTTCTGCCAGCGAAGATAAGTTCTCTGCCGGCGGAGAAACATAATTCTTCAGCGGCGATAATTGTCCGTCAGGGGATATAAAATATCCCGCAGCCGGAGATAAGATTTCTGCCAGCGGAGAATCGTAGTTCGTCAGCGGAGATAAATTGTCTGCCAGCGGAGATAAGTTGTCCGCCAGCGGATATAGATTTCCCGGCACCGGAAATAAGATTTCCGCCAGCGGAGAGACGTATTTCGTTAGCAGAGATAAGTTGTCTGGCAGGGAATATAGATTTCCCGCCGCCGGAGATAAGTTTTCTGCAAGCGGAAAGACGTATTTTGTCAGCAGAGAAAAGTTGTCCGGCAGGGGATATAAATTTCCCGCCGACGGAGGTAAATGCTCTGCCGGCGGAGAAACGTAGTTCGTCAGCAGAGATAAGTTGTCCGGCAGCGAAGATAAGATGTCTGTTATCGGAGAAAAGCTTTCCGCCAGCGGATATAAATTTCCGCCACCGCAGATAAGTTTTCCGCCATCGAAGAGATGTATTTTGTCAGCAGAGATAAGATGTCCGGCAGGTGATATAAATTCCTCGACGCCATAAGTAAAGTAAGTAAATGTTCTGCCAGCGAAGATAAGTTCTCTGCCGGCGGAGAAACGTAATTCTTCAGCGGCGATAATTGTCCGTCAGGGGATATAAAATATCCCGCAGCCGGAGATAAGATTTCTGCCAGCGGAGAATCGTAGTTCGTCAGCGGAGATAAATTGTCCGCCAGCGGATATAGATTTCCCGGCACCGGAAATAAGTTTTCCGCCAGCGGAGAGACGTATTTCGTCAGCAGAGATAAGTTGTCTGGCAGGGGATATAGATATTCCGGCACCGGAAATAAGTTTTCCGCCAGCGGAGAGACGTATTTTGTCAGCAGAGATAAGTTGTCTGGCAGGGGATATATATTTCCCGCCACCGGAAATAAGTTTTCCGCCAGCGGAGAGATGTATTTTGTTTGCCGAGATAAGATGTCCCGCCGCCGGAAGTAAATGTTTTGCCAGCGGAGATAAGTTTTCTGCCGGCGGAGAAACGTAGGTCGTCTGCGTAGATAAGTTTTCCGCCAGTGGAGAGACGTATTTTGTCAGCAGAGATAAGTTGTCCCACAGGTGATATATATTTCCCGCCACCGGAAATTAGTTTTCCGCCAGCGGAGAGACGTATTTCGTCTGCAGAGATAAGTTTTCTGCAAGCGGAGAGACGTGTTTCGTCAGCAGAGATAAGTTGTCCGGCAGGGGATATAGATTTCCCGCCACCGTAAATACGTCTTCGGCCAGCGAAGAGATGTATTTTGTCAGCAGAGGTAAGATGTCCGGCAGGGGATATAAATTCCTCTCCGCCGGAAGTAAATGTTCTGCCAGAGGAGATAAGTTTTCCAGAGGGGGGGAGAAAAGTTTTCCGCCAGCGGATATAAATTTCCCGCCGCCGGAGATAAGTTTTCTGCCCGCGGAAAGACGTATTTTGTCAGCAAAGATGAGATAAGATAAGATGTCTGTCAGCGGAGAAAAGTATTCCGTCAGCGGATATAAATTTCCCGCTAACGCAGATAAGTTTTCCGCCAGCGGAGAGATGTATTTTGTCAGTCGAGATAAGATGTCCGGCAGGGGATATAATTTTCCCGTCGCCGGAAGTAAATGTTTTGCCAGCGGAGATAAGTTTTCTGCCGGCGGAGAAACGTAGGTCGTCTGCGGAGATAAGTTGTCCGGCAGGGGGTATAAATTTCCCCCTCTGGTGAAAAGTTTTCCAGCAGCGAATATAGATTTCCCGCCACCGGAGATAAGTTTTCCGCGAGCGGAGAGACGTATTTTGTCAGCAGAGATAAGTTGTCCGGCAGGGGATATAAATTTCCCGTCGCCGGAAGTAAATGTTTTGCCAGCGGAGATAAGTTTTCTGCCGGCGGAGAAACGTAGGTCGTCAGCAGAGATAAGTTGTCCGGCTGGGGATATAAATTTCCCGCCGACGGAGGTAAATGTTCTGCCGGCGGAGAAACGTAGTTCGGAGATAAGATGTCCGGCAGGTGATTCCTCGCCGCCATAAGTAAAGTAAATAAATGTTCTGCCAGCGGAGATAAGTTTTCTGCCGGCAGAGAAACATAATTCGTCAGCGAGGATAAATTGTCCGTCAGGGGATATAAAAAATTCCCGCCGCCGGAGATAAGATTTCTGCCAGCGGAGAATCGTAGCTCGTCAGCGGAGATAAATTGTCTTCCAGCGGAGATAAGTTGTCCGCCAGCGGATATAGATTTCCCGGCACCGGAAATAAGTTTTCCGCCAGCGAAAAGACGTATTTCGTCAGCAGAGATAAGTTGTTTGGCAGGGGATATAGATTTCCCGCAGCCGGAGATAAGTTTTCTGCCAGCTTAGTGACGTATTTCGTCAGCAGAGATAAGTTGTCCGGCAGGGGATATATATTTCCCGCCACCGGAAATAAGTTTTCCGCCAGCGGATAGACGTATTTCGTTTGCAGAGATAAGTTGTCAGGCCGGGGATATAAATTTCTCGCCGCCGGAGATAAGTTTTCTGCAAGCGGAGAGATGTATTTTGTCAGCCAAAATAAGATGTCCGGCAGGGGATATAAATTTCCCGCCGCCGGAGGTAAATGTTCTGCCAGCGGAGATAAGTTTTCTGCCGGCGGAGATACGTAGTTCGTCTGCGGAGATAAGCTGTCCGGCAGGGGTTATAAATTTCACCCTCTGGAGAAAAGTTTTCCGCAAACGGATATGAATTTCCCGCCACCGGAGATAAGTTTTCCGCCAGCGTATAGACGTATTTTGTCAGCAGAGACAAGTTGTCCGGCAGCGAAGATAAGATGTCTGTTATCGGGGAAAAGTTTTCCGCCAGCGGATATAAATTTCCGCCACCGCAGATAAGTTTTCCGCCAGCGAAGAGATGTATTTTGTCATCAGAGATAAGATGTCCGGCAGGTGATATAAATTCCTCGCCGCCATAAGTAAAGTAAGTAAATGTTCTGCCAGCGGAGATAAGTTTTCTGCCGGCGGAGAAACGTAATTCGTCAGCGGGGATAAATTGTCCGTCAGGGGGTATAAAAAATTCCCGCCGCCGGAAATAAGATTTCTGCCAGCGGAGAATCGTAGTTCGTCAGCGGAGATAAATTGTCTGCCAGCGGAGATAAGTTGTCCGCCAGCGGATATAGATTTCCCGGCACCGCAGATAAGTTTTCCGCCAGCGAAGAGATGTATTTTGTCAGCAGAGATAAGCTGTCCGGCAGGGAATATAAATTTCCCCCTCTGGAGAAAAGTTTTCCGCAAGCGGATATGAATTTCCCGCCACAGCAGATAAGTTTTCCGCCAGCGAAGAGAGTTTTTTTTTGTCAGCAAAGATAAGATGTCCGGCAGGGGATATATATTTCCCGCCACCGGAAATAAGTTTTCTGCCAGCGGATAGACGTATTTCGTTTGATATTGGACGTTGACATGCAATGACTGCATCTAACAAGAGGCGATGCAATTACTGCACCGTCAAGTGGCCCGTGTGACACCAGCAGAAGGCTGTTACGCGCGGATCCCAGGCAAAACGCAGCCCTCCTCCCGCCCAACCGACCGAGGGGCGCTGCCGCATGACGCGCGGTGCGTAGCCGAACCAAACGCGAGCATGCAAGAAAGATAGATATTAGACTAACCTTCGAGGAAAATTAGCACTAAACTAATTAAGAAATTAAGCATGCAATAAAATACAAAATACAAATACCACTACAATTACTAATTACTAGAAAGGTGTGTAAGGATTAGTAATTTAATAAGAGGAAGAGAATTAGTGGAGGATATAATATGGTAGAGGGAATTATAGTCCGAGCATAAGACCCTAAACGGTTCATGCAAGGAAGAGATAAGTTGTCAGGCCGGGGATATACACTTCTCGCCGCCGGAGCTAAGTTTTCTGCAAGCGGAGAGACGTATTTTGTCAGGAGAGATAAGTTGTCCGGCAGGGGATATAGATTTCCCGACACCGGAAATAAGTTTTCCGCCAGCGGAGAGACGTATTTCGTTAGCAGAGATAAGTTGTCAGGCCGGGGATATACACTTCTCGCCGCCGGAGTTAAGTTTTCTGCAAGCGGAGAGACGTATTTTGTCAGGAGAGATAAGTTGTCCGGCAGGGGATATAAATTTCCCGCCGACGGAGGTAAATGTTCTGCCGGCGGAGAAACGTAGTTCGTCAGCAGAGATAAGTTGTCCGGCAGCGAAGATAAGATGTCTGTTATCGGAGAAAAGTTTTCCGCCAGCGGATATAAATTTCCGCCACCGCAGATAAGTTTTCCGCCAGCGAAGAGATGTATTTTGTCATCAGAGATAAGATGTCCGGCAGGTGATATAAATTCCTCGCCGCCATAAGTAAAGTAAGTAAATGTTCTGCCAGCGGAGATAAGTTTTCTGCCGGCGGAGAAACGTAATTCGTCAGCGGGGATAAATTGTCCGTCAGGGGATATAAAAAATTCCCGCCGCCGGAAATAAGATTTCTGCCAGCGGAAAATCGTAGTTCGTCAGCGGAGATAAATTGTCTGCCAGCGGAGATAAGTTGTCCGCCAGCGAATATAGATTTCCCGGCACCGCAGATAAGTTTTCCGCCAGCGAAGAGATGTATTTTGTCAGCAGAGATAAGCTGTCCGGCAGGGGATATAAATTTCCCCACGTGGATTAAAGTTTTCCGCCAGCGGATATAAATTTCCCGCAACCGGAGATAAGTTTTTCGCCAGCGGAGAGACGTATTTCGTCAGCAGAGATAAGATGTCCGGCAGCGGATATAGATTTCCCGGCACCGGAAATAAGTTTTCCGCCAGCGGAGAGACGTATTTCGTTAGCAGAGATAAGTTGTCATGCCGGGGATATAAATTTCTCGCCGCCGGAGATAAGTTTTCTGCAAGCGGAGAGATTTCTTTTGTCAGCCGAGATAAGATGTCGGGCAGGGGACATAGATTTCCCGCCGCCGGAGGTAAATGTTACGCCAGCAGAGATAAGTTGTCAGGCAGGGGATATAGATTTCCCGACACCGGAAATAAGTTTTCCGCCAGCGGAGAGACGTATTTTGTTAGCAGAGATAAGATGTCCGGCAGCGGATAATTCTCGCCGCCGGAGATAAGTTTTCTGCCAGCGGAGAGACGTACTTCGTCAGCAGAGATAAGTTTTCCGGCAGGGGGTATAGATTTCCCGGCACCGGAAATAAGTTTTTCGCCAGCGGAGAGACGAATTTTGTTAGCAGAGATAAGATGTCCGGCAGCGGATAATTCTCGCCGCCGGAGATAAGTTTTCTGCCAGCGGAGAGACGTACTTCGTCAGCAGAGATAAGATGTCCGGCAGCAGATATAGATTTCCCGACACCGGAAATAAGTTTTCCGCCAGCGGAGAGACGTATTTCGTTAGCAGGGATAAGTTGTCAGGCCGGGGATATACACTTCTCGCCGCCGGAGATAAGTTTTCTGCAAGCGGAGAGACGTATTTTGTCAGGAGAGATAAGTTGTCCGGCAGGGGGTATAGATTTCCCGGCACCGGAAATAAGTTTTCCGCCAGCGGAGAGACGAATTTTGTTAGCAGAGATAAGATGTCCGGCAGGGGGTATAGATTTCCCGGCACCGGAAATATGTTTTCCGCCAGCGGAGAGACGTATTTCGTCAGCAGAGATAAGTTGTCCGGCAGGGGGTATAGATTTCCCGGCACCGGAAATAAGTTTTCCGCCAGCGGAGAGACGTATTTCGTCAGCAGAGATAAGATGTCCGGCAGCGGATATAGATTTCCCGGCACCGGAAATAAGTTTTCCGCCAGCGGAGAGACGTATTTCGTTAGCAGAGATAAGTTGTCAGGCCGGGGATATACACTTCTCGCCGCCGGAGATAAGTTTTCTGCAAGCGGAGAGACGTATTTTGTCAGCAGAGATAAGATGTCCGGCAGGTGATATAAATTCCTCGCCGACGGAGGTCAATGTTCTGCCGGCGGAGATTAGTTTTCTGGCGGCGGAGAAACGTAATTCGTTAGCGGGGATAAATTGTCTGCCAGCGGAGATAACTTGTCCGCCAGCGGATATAGATTTCCCGGCACCGCAGATAAGTTTTCCGCCAGCGAAGAGACGTATTTCGTCAACAGAGATAAGTTTTCCGGCAGGGGGTATAGATTTCCCGGCACCGGAAATAAGTTTTCTGCAAGCGGAGAGACGTATTTTGTCAGCAGAGATAAGATGTCCGGCAGGTGATATAAATTCCTCGCCGACGGAGGTCAATGTTCTGCCGGCGGAGATTAGTTTTCTGGCGGCGGAGAAACGTAATTCGTTAGCGGGGATAAATTGTCTGCCAGCGGAGATAACTTGTCCGCCAGCGGATATAGATTTCCCGGCACCGCAGATAAGTTTTCTGCCAGCGGAGAGACGTACTTCGTCAGCAGAGATAAGATGTCCGGCAGCAGATATAGATTTCCCGACACCGGAAATAAGTTTTCCGCCAGCGGAGAGACGTATTTCGTTAGCAGGGATAAGTTGTCAGGCCGGGGATATACACTTCTCGCCGCCGGAGATAAGTTTTCTGCAAGCGGAGAGACGTATTTTGTCAGGAGAGATAAGTTGTCCGGCAGGGGGTATAGATTTCCCGGCACCGGAAATAAGTTTTCCGCCAGCGGAGAGACGAATTTTGTTAGCAGAGATAAGATGTCCGGCAGGGGGTATAGATTTCCCGGCACCGGAAATATGTTTTCCGCCAGCGGAGAGACGTATTTCGTCAGCAGAGATAAGTTGTCCGGCAGGGGGTATAGATTTCCCGGCACCGGAAATAAGTTTTCCGCCAGCGGAGAGACGTATTTCGTCAGCAGAGATAAGATGTCCGGCAGCGGATATAGATTTCCCGGCACCGGAAATAAGTTTTCCGCCAGCGGAGAGACGTATTTCGTTAGCAGAGATAAGTTGTCAGGCCGGGGATATACACTTCTCGCCGCCGGAGATAAGTTTTCTGCAAGCGGAGAGACGTATTTTGTCAGCAGAGATAAGATGTCCGGCAGGTGATATAAATTCCTCGCCGACGGAGGTCAATGTTCTGCCGGCGGAGATTAGTTTTCTGGCGGCGGAGAAACGTAATTCGTTAGCGGGGATAAATTGTCTGCCAGCGGAGATAACTTGTCCGCCAGCGGATATAGATTTCCCGGCACCGCAGATAAGTTTTCCGCCAGCGAAGAGACGTATTTCGTCAACAGAGATAAGTTTTCCGGCAGGGGGTATAGATTTCCCGGCACCGGAAATATGTTTTCCGCCAGCGGAGAGACGTATTTCGTCAGCAGAGATAAGTTGTCCGGCAGGGGGTATAGATTTCCCGGCACCGGAAATAAGTTTTCCGCCAGCGGAGAGACGTATTTCGTCAGCAGAGATAAGATGTCCGGCAGCGGATATAGATTTCCCGGCACCGGAAATAAGTTTTCCGCCAGCGGAGAGACGTATTTCGTTAGCAGAGATAAGTTGTCAGGCCGGGGATATACACTTCTCGCCGCCGGAGATAAGTTTTCTGCAAGCGGAGAGACGTATTTTGTCAGCAGAGATAAGATGTCCGGCAGGTGATATAAATTCCTCGCCGACGGAGGTCAATGTTCTGCCGGCGGAGATTAGTTTTCTGGCGGCGGAGAAACGTAATTCGTTAGCGGGGATAAATTGTCTGCCAGCGGAGATAACTTGTCCGCCAGCGGATATAGATTTCCCGGCACCGCAGATAAGTTTTCCGCCAGCGAAGAGATGTATTTTTTCAGCAGAGATAAGATGTCCGGCAGGGGATATAAATTTCCCCCCGTGGATTAAAGTTTTCCGCCAGCGGATATTAATTTCCCGCAGCCGGAGATAATTTTTTCGCCAGCGGAGAGACGAATTTTGTTAGCAGAGATAAGATGTCCGGCAGCGGATAATTCTCGCCGCCGGAGATAAGTTTTCTGCCAGCGGAGAGACGTACTTCGTCAGCAGAGATAAGTTTTCCGGCAGGGGGTATAGATTTCCCGGCACCGGAAATAAGTTTTCCGCCAGCGGAGAGACGTATTTTGTGAGCAGAGATAAGATGTCCGGCAGCGGATAATTCTCGCCGCCGGAGATAAGTTTTCTGCCAGCGGAGAGACGTACTTCGTCAGCGGGGATAAATTGTCCGTCAGATAATATAAAAAATTCCCGCCGCCGGAGATAAGATTTCTGCCAGCGGAGAATCGTAGTTCGTCAGCGGAGATAAATTGTCTTCCAGCGGAGATAAGTTGTCCGCCAGCGGATATAGATTCCCGGCACCGGAAATAAGTTTTCCGCCAGCGGAGAGACGTATTTCGTCAGCAGAGATAAGTTGTCAGGCCGGGGATATAAATTTGTCGCCGCCGGAGATAAGTTTTCTGCAAGCGGAGAGACGTATTTTGTCAGCAGAGATAAGATGTCCGGCAGGTGATATAAATTCCTCGCCGCCATAAGTAAAGTAAGTAAATGTTCTGCCAGCGGAGATAAGTTTTCTGCCGGCGGAGAAACGTAATTCGTCAGCGGGGATAAATTGTCCGTCAGACAATATAAAAAATTCCCGCCGCCGGAGATAAGATTTCTGCCAGCGGAGAATCGTAGTTCGTCAGCGGAGATAAATTGTCTTCCAGCGGAGATAAGTTGTCCGCCAGCGGATATAGATTCCCGGCACCGGAAATAAGTTTTCCGCCAGCGGAGAGACGTATTTCGTCAGCAGAGATAAGTTGTCAGGCCGGGGATATAAATTTGTCGCCGCCGGAGATAAGTTTTCTGCAAGCGGAGAGACGTATTTTGTCAGCAGAGATAAGATGTCCGGCAGGGGATATAAATTTCCCCCCGTGGATTAAAGTTTTCCGCCAGCGGATATAAATTTCCCGCAACCGGAGATAAGTTTTTCACCAGCGGAGAGACGAATTTTGTTAGCAGAGATAAGATGTCCGGCAGCGGATAAAGATTTCCGGGCACCGGAAATAAGTTTTCCGCAAGCGGAGAGACGTATTTCGTCAGCAGAAATAAGTTGTCTGGCAGGGAATATAAACTTCTCGCCGCCGGAGATAAGTTTTCTGCCAGCGGAGAGACGTACTTCGTCAGCAGAGATACGTTTTCCGGCAGGGGGTATAGATTTCCCGGCACCGGAAATAAGTTTTCCGCCAGCGGAGAGACGTATTTCGTCAGCAGAGATAAGATGTCCGGCAGCGGATATAGATTTCCCGGCACCGGAAATAAGTTTTCCGCCAGCGTATAGACGTATTTCGTTTGCAGAGATTAGTTGTCAGGCCGGGGATATAAATTTCTCGCCGCCGGAGATAAGTTTTCTGCAAGAGGAGAGACGTATTTTGTCAAGAGAGATAAGTTGTCCGGCAGCGAAGATAAGATGTCTGTTATCGGAGAAAAGTTTTCCGCCAGCGGATATAAATTTCCGCCACCGCAGATAAGTTTTCCGCCAGCGAAGAGATGTATTTTGTCAGCAGAGATAAGATGTCCGGCAGGGGGTATAGATTTCCCGGCACCGGAAATATGTTTTCCGTCAGCGGAGAGACGTATTTCGTCAGCAGAGATAAGTTGTCCGGCAGGGGATATAAATGTCCCCCTCTGGAGAAAAGTTTTCCGCAAGCGGATATGAATTTCCCGCCACCGGAGATAAGTTTTCCGCCAGCGGATAGACGTATTTTGTTAGCAGAGATAAGTTGTCCGGCAGCGAAGATAAGATGTCTGTTATCGGAGAAAAGTTTTCCGCCAGCGGATATAAATTTCCGCCACCGCAGATAAGTTTTCCGCCAGCGAAGAGATGTATTTTGTCAGCAGAGATAAGATGTCCGGCAGGTGATATAAATTCCTCGCCGCCATAAGTAAAGTAAGTAAATGTTCTGCCAGCGGAGATAAGTTTTCTGCCGGCGGAGAAACATAATTCGTCAGCGAGGATAAATTGTCCGTCAGGGGATATAAAAAATTCCCGCCGCCGGAGATAAGAATTCTGCCAGCGGAGAATCGTAGTTCGTCAGCGGAGATAAATTGTCTTCCAGCGGAGATAAGTTGTCCGCCAGCGGATATAGATTTCCCGGCACCGGAAATAAGTTTTCCGCCAGCGGAGAGACGTATTTCGTCAGCAGAGATAAGTTGTCTGGCAGGGGATATAAATTTCCGCCCGTGGAGAAAAGTTTTCCGCCAGCGGATATAAATTTCCCGCAACCGGAGATAAGTTTTTCGCCAGCGGAGAGACGAATTTTGTTAGCAGAGATAAGATGTCCGGCAGCAGATAAAGATTTCCGGGCACCGGAAATAAGTTTTCCGCCAGCGGAGAGACGTATTTCGACAGCAGAGATAAGTTGTCTGGCAGGGGATATATATTTCCCGCCACCGGAGATAAGTTTTCTGCAAGCGGAGAGATGTATTTTGTCAGCCGAGATAAGATGTCCGGCAGGGGATATAAATTTCCCGCCGCCGGAGGTAAATGTTCTGCCAGCGGAGATAAGTTTTCTGCCGGCGGAGATACGTAGTTCGTCTGCGGAGATAAGCTGTCCGGCAGGGGATATAAATTTCGCCCTCTGGAGAGAGTTTTCCGCAAGCGGATATGAATTTTCCGCCACCGCAGATAAGTTTTCCGCCAGCGAAGAGATGTATTTTGTCAGCAGAGATAAGATGTCCGGCAGAGGATATAAGTTTCCGCCCGTGGAGAAAAGTTTTCCGCCAGCGGATATAAATTTCCCGCAACCGGAGATAAGTTTTTCGCCAGCGGAGAGACGAATTTTGTTAGCAGAGATAAGATGTCCGGCAGCAGATAAAGATTTCCGGGCACCGGAAATAAGTTTTCCGCCAGCGGAGACACGTATTTCGACAACAGAGATAAGTTGTCTGGCAGGGGATATATATTTCCCGCCACCGGAAATAAGTTTTCCGCCAGCGAATAGACGTACTCCGTTTGCAGAGATAAGTTGTCAGGCCGGGGATATAAATTTGTCGCCGCCGGAGATAAGTTTTCTGTAAGCGGAGAGATGTATTTTGTCAGCCGAGATAAGATGTCCGGCAGGGGATATAAATTTCCCGCCGCCGGAGGTAAATGTTCTGCCAGCGGAGATAAGTTTTCTGTCGGCGGAGATACGTAGTTTGTCTGCGGAGATAAGCTGTCCGGCAGGGGTTATAAATTTCCCCCTCTGGAGAAAAGTTTTTCGCAAGCGGATATGAATTTCCCGCCACCGGATATAAGTATTCCGCCAGCGAAGAGATGTATTTTGTCAGCAGAGATAAGATGTCCGGCAGGTGATATAAATTCCTCGCCGCCAGAAGTAAAGTAAATAAATGTTCTGCCAGCGGAGATAAGTTTACTGGCGGCGGAGAAACATAATTCGTCAGCGAGGATAAATTGTCCGTCAGGGGATATAAAAAATTCCCGCCGCCGGAGATAAGATTTCTGCCAGCGGAGAATCGTAGTTCGTCAGCGGAGATAAATTGTCTTCCAGCGGAGATAAGTTGTCCGCCAGCGGATATAGATTTCCCGGCACCGGAAATAAGTTTTCCGCCAGCGGAGAGACGTATTTCGTCAGCAGAGATAAGTTGTCTGGCAGGGGATATAGATTTCCCGCAGCCGGAGATAAGTTTTCTGCCAGCTTAGTGACGTATTTCGTCAGCAGAGATAAGTTGTCAGGCCGGGGATATAAATTTCTCGCCGCCGGAGATAAGTTTTCTGCAAGCGGAGAGATGTATTTTGTCAGCCGAGATAAGATGTCCGGCAGGGGATATAAATTTCCCGCCGCCGGAGGTAAATGTTCTGCCAGCGGAGATAAGTTTTCTGCCGGCGGAGATACGTAGTTCGTCTGCGGAGACAAATTGTCCGTCAGGGGATAAAAAAAATTCCCGCCGCCGGAAATAAGATTTCTGCCAGCGGAGAATCGTAGTTCGTCAGCGGAGATAAATTGTCTGCCAGCGGAGATAAGTTGTCCGCCAGCGGATATAGATTTCCCGGCACCGTAGATAAGTTTTCCGCCAGCGAAGAGATGTATTTTGTCAGCAGAGATAAGATGTCCGGCAAGGGATATAAATTTCCCCCTCTGGAGAAAAGTTTTCCGCAAGCGGATATGAATTTCCCGCCACAGCAGATAAGTTTTCCGCCAGCGAAGAGATGTATTTTGTCAGCAGAGATAAGCTGTCCGGCAGGGGATATAAATTTCCCCCTCTGGAGAAAAGTTTTCCGCAAGCGGATATGAATTTCCCGCCACAGCAGATAAGTTTTCCGCCAGCGAAGAGATGTATTTTGTCATCAGAGATAAGATGTCCGGCAGGTGATATAAATTCCTCGCCGCCATAAGTAAAGTAAGTAAATGTTCTGCCAGCGGAGATAAGTTTTCTGCCGGCGGAGAAACGTAATTCGTCAGCGGGGATAAATTGTCCGTCAGGGGATATAAAAAATTCCCGCCGCCGGAAATAAGATTTCTGCCAGCGGAAAATCGTAGTTCGTCAGCGGAGATAAATTGTCTGCCAGCGGAGATAAGTTGTCCGCCAGCGAATATAGATTTCCCGGCACCGCAGATAAGTTTTCCGCCAGCGAAGAGATGTATTTTGTCAGCAGAGATAAGCTGTCCGGCAGGGGATATAAATTTCCCCCTCTGGAGAAAAGTTTTCCGCAAGCGGGTATGAATTTCCCGCCACAGCAGATAAGTTTTCCGCCAGCGAAGAGAGTTTTTTTTTGTCAGCAGAGATAAGATGTCCGGCAGGGGATATATATTTCCCGCCACCGGAAATAAGTTTTCCGCCAGCGGATAGACGTATTTCGTTTGCAGAGATAAGTTGTCAGGCCGGGGATATAAATTTCTCGCCGCCGGAGATAAGTTTTCTGCAAGCGGAGAGATTTCTTTTGTCAGCCGAGATAAGATGTCCGGCAGGGGACATAGATTTCCCGCCGCCGGAGGTAAATGTTACGCCAGCAGAGATAAGTTGTCAGGCAGGGGATATATATTTCCCGGCACCGGAAATAAGTTTTCCGCCAGCGGAGAGACGTATTTCGTTAGCAGAGATAAGTTGTCCGGCAGGGGATATAAATATCCCGCCGCCGGAGATAAGTTTTCCGCCAGCGGAGAGACGTATATCGTCGGCAGAGATAATTTGTCTGGAAGGGGATATAAATTTCCCGCCACCGGAAGTACATGTTCTGCCAGCGGAGATAAGTTTTCTGGCAGCGCAGGAACGTAGTTCGTCAGCGGAGATAAATTTTTTGCCAGCGGCGATAAGTTGTTCGCCGGAGAGACGTATATCGTCAGAAGAGATAAGTTGTCCGGCAAGGGTTATAAGTTTTCTGCCAGAGGAGAAACGTAGTTCGTCAGCGGATATAAATTATCTGCCACCAGAAATAAGTTTTACGCCAGCGGAGAAACTTAATTCGTCTGCGGGGATAAATTGTCCGTCTGGGGATATAAATTTCCCGCCGCCGGAGATAAATTGTCTGCCAGCGGAGATAAGTTGTCCCTCAGCGGATATAGATTTCCCGCCACCGGAAACAAGTTTTCCGCCAGCGGAGAGACGTATTTCGTCAGCAGAGATAAGTTGTCCGCCAGGGGATATAAATTTCCCGCCACCGGAAGTACATGTTCTGCCAGCGGAGATAAGTTTTCTGGCAGCGCAGGAACGTAGTTCGTCAGCGGAGATAAATTGTCTGCCAGCGGCGATAAGTTGTTCGCCGGAGAGACGTATATCGTCAGCAGAGATAAGTTGTCCGGCAAGGGTTATAAGTTTTCTGCCAGAGGAGAAACGTAGTTCGTCAGCGGATATAAATTATCTGCCACCAGAAATAAGTTTTACGCCAGCGGAGAAACGTAATTCGTCTGCGGGGATAAATTGTCCGTCTGGGGATATAAATTTCCCGCCGCCGGAGATAAATTGTCTGCCAGCGGAGATAAGTTATCCGTCAGCAGATATAGATTTCACGCCACCGGAAACAAGTTTTCCGCCAGCGGAGAGACGTATTTCATCAGCAGAGATGAGTTGTCCGGCAGGGGATATAGATTTCCCGCCACCGGAAATAAGTTTTCTGCCGGCGGAGAATCGTATTTCGTCAGCAGAGATAAGTTGTCCGGCAGGGGATATTAATTTCCCGCCACCGGAAATAAGTTTTCCGCCAGCGGAGATACGTATTTCGTTAGCAAAGATAAGTTTTCCGCCAGCGGATATAAATTTCCCGCCACCGGAAATAAGTTTTCCGCCAGCGGAGAGACGTATTTTGTCAGCAGAGATAAGATGTCCGGCAGGGGATATAAATTTCCCCCTCTGGAGATAAGTTTTCTGCCAGAGGAGAAACTTAGTTCGTCAGCGGATATAAATTTCCCTCCACCGCAGAATATTTTTACCGCCAGCGGAGAGATGTATTTTGTCAGCAGAGATAAGATGTCCGGCAAGGGTTATAAATATCCCCCTCTGGAGATAAGTTTTCTGCCAGAGGAGAAACGTAGTTCGTCAGCGGATATAAAATATCTGCCACCGGAAATAAGTTTTACGCCAGCGGAGAAACGTAATTCGTCTGCGGGGATAAATTGTCCGTCTGGGGATATAAATTTCCCGCCGCCGGAGATAAATTGTCTGCCAGCGGAGATAAGTTGTCCCTCAGCGGATATAGATTTCCCGCCACCGGAAACAAGTTTTCCGCCAGCGGAGAGACGTATTTCATCAGCAGAGATAAGTTGTCCGGCAGGGGATATAAATGTAGGAAAGGCATTAACGGGAGTACCATTAACATAGAGAGAGGAAATAATCGAATAGAAACTAAGATCGAGTAATCGAAAAGAGAAGAGTTTGAGCTACGAGGGAGAGAGGTTGTGTTCTCGGTGCGCGGATTAAACGAAAGCGAGAGAAGAGAAAATTATAAAACACTGTGTAAATTAAATATAAGACGAATGAACGAAATAAAGTTATGATTTCTTAATGAATCCGTCGACAACAATTATTGCGAGAAAGTAGCCTCAAACTCGATACAACCGGGAGGATTATACGCGCATATGTATAAGTCCCCCCACATTAATGGGGGCTCGTCCAGTAAAAAAAAAAAGCAATAGTGTACATCAATCATTAAATCGTGTGTACATTATCGCCACAAAACATAAAACACCCAGGAGAAGCAGAATTTTGAACGTCTAGAAATTTCTGCAAAGGAGAGAACGAGACAGCACATTGAGCAGCACACACACAGAAATGGCTATGTCACGACAGGCCTAAATTTCACGAGAGCGAGTGAGACAGAGTATGACAGCAAAGGCAAGCAGAAGAGCAGTTACGGCATTATCCGTTAAGTTCGTGCATGTCTGAGCGACGGTAGAACCACAGAGGACAACGAAAATTCGAGAAGAAGCACATAAATAGTGCACAAGAGACGAGAAAATTATGTGAAACTGTGAGAGAGGCAGTGGAACAGATGGAAAAGAGGCACACAGAGAGTGCATAAAAGAGAGTTGAAAACTTCGATGTCGAACTGTTAGAGAGAGATACAGAGAAGCAAGGAGTAACAACAACAACAGAATCCAGAGAGCGGCATTCACATACACAGGCGACGACAATATTCATCAGATGTGTGTATGGGTGCAGAACGCGACGAGAGGGTCCAGAAAGAGCAGAGAACATCAGAATCCAGAGAGCGGGCTTCACACACAACGACGACGGCATCAACCAGAAGATAGGAACAAGGCGTGACGAGACGATCGAGAGCAGAGGAAAAGAAGAAAATCAAAGTCCCGAGTGCGGCAGCCACATACACAGACGACGGCGTTATCCATCAGACGTGTGTATGGGTGCATAGCAAAGAAACGACGTAAGAAACAATTAGCGTAATAGCGACAGATGTCAAAGAGAGACAGCAGAGTAAGAGTAACAGAGATAAAGTATAAGAAATTTAAAGAGTGAGATAAAAAATATTATTCGTAAACATTAATCAAAATTCTTAAACATTATTTTAAGTTTATATCATATTAATTACAATACTAATGTTGCACGACAAGATCACACAACTCACCGTAGTTGAGCTAAAAGAAAAGTTAAAAGAGTTGAAGCTGAAAACTAAGGGGAACAAAGCAGAGTTACAGGACAGACTAATATAATATTTCGAGTCGGAGGTTAATGAAGAGTCAATGTATGAGGATACAACAGATTTTAGTTTGAATATCCAGAGTGAACAATTAGAAGCTCCAAGTAAAATGGCGTTAACATTGAAAGATATTCGTGATTCTTTAGTTGAGTTTGATGGCAGCCAGCATAAAGATATTAACGATTGGCTTACAGATTTTGAGAGCACAGCAGAGACAGTACAGTGGAACGCGCTGCAAAAGTTCGTATATGGTAGGCAATTGCTGAAAGGAGCTGCGAAGTTGTTTGTAAACAGTCAAGATGGTCTTACTAATTGGGATACACTTAAAGAAGCTTTAGAGGAAGAGTTTACAGAGAAACTGTCGGCAAAGCAAGTACACACGCAACTCGAGAATAGGAAGAAGAAGCCGAATGAAAGTTTGGTAGAATATTTTTATCAAATGAAGAGTCTGGCCAAAAAGAGTAATTTAGATGAAGATAGCGTCATAGAATACATAATAGAAGGTATACCTGATACAAATCAGAACAGGAGCGTGTTATATCAGGCCAAGGATTTTAAAGAGTTAAGAGACAAAATGAAGATATACGAGAAAACATCGTCGAATCTGGAGTCAAGATTAAAGATGAAGTTCGAGAAGAAGGAACAGAATATCAGGGCAGTTGAACCTAGATGTTTCAAGTGTGGAGGGAAAAATCATTTGGCTAAAGATTGCGTGGAGAAGGATATAAAATGTTTCAAATGCGAACAGTTGGGACATAAAGCAAATCAGTGTAAAGTCCAAAAGAAGGATATAAAGGAGATATCAAAGCCACAACAGCTAGTCCAGAGAATGTATGTAGGGTTGGCAGCCCTTTAATGAGTATCGATCTATCGCTAGGGATAGTCAAGGGTAGAGGAAGATATATCGATAGTGAGTAAGAGTTCGACTGCAGAAGCGAGCAGACGTGCGAAAAGAACTATGCTAAGAAACCTATTTGTAACCAGTTATTAAAATAAATATAATACAACGACGTGTGGCGCATATTTGATGGAGTTTCTGGAGCGGATTCTTACTCACTTGTCCCACCAAGCCCACCAAGGATCCCTACAATTTGGGGGCTCGTCCGGGATAGAACCACAAGTGAATGTGTATTCGTGTACAAGTTGCCAATACCATCAAGTTTTGCGCAACATTGTGAAATTACGACGAACGAAGCAACGAAGATCAGACGAAAGCAGATGCCGAGAAGCGGCTGTGAGAAACGAAAATAAAGAGGAAAGAGGACGCAAAACGACTCCATTCGTTTTCGTCAAGGTTCAGAGAGCAGAGGTAGCTAACGGCGAAGAGCTACAAAGCTACAAAACGACGAAGAGCTACAGAGCTACAAAACGACGAGGCTTCAAAACGACGAGGCTACAAAACGACGCAGACCCGAAAACGACGAGGAAAGAGGACGCAAAACGACACTATTCGTTTTCGTCAAAGTTCAGAGAGCAGAGGTAGCTAACGGCGAAGAGCTACAGAGCTACAAAACGACGCAGACCCGAAAACGACGAGGAAAGAGGACGCAAAACGACACTATTCGTTTTCGTCAGAAGAGCACGGCAAACGGGAAAGAGTGAAAAGCCAACGACGAAAGTACGGAGCAAAGAGGACTGAAGAGACGTTCAGATTGCGAACGTGCAGAAAAGAGGAAAGCAGAAACGACGAAACAACAACAGTGGTACTTCGCACGGCCACGTGCGGCTTGTATACAATGCGAACGACAACGACGTGAAGAAGACAGAGAAGAAGAACGCATCGTTTATCTGCGTGTATTGGAAAAGACGATTCTCACACCTGATGTCTGTATACGCAAGTATTGAATATACAGAATAGATTTAGGGTGTTGCAAATTTTAAGAAGCGGATTTAACGTAAACTATATTTTAGCTAATTGTAATATGCAACGCGAAGAAATCTTAGACCTAACCGTAGCAGAGTTGAAGGAAAAGTTGAAAGAGCTACATCTGCAGCATTCAGGTGTTAAATCAGTTTTACGGGAGAGACTATATTCGTATTTTAGACTAGATCAAGACGAAAACGAAGAATCTGTATACGAAGAAACGATCAATATAACTGGGGACGAACAGACAGAAGACGCGCCAATTTTAAATTCGGTAGGAGAAGCAGCAGTTGGTAGTTCAGTAAACATGGCGTTCACATTAAGAGACATCGAAGAATCCCTTTCAGCATTTACGTTCAATGGTTCTTCGGATGTTGATAACTGGCTACGTGATTTTGAACTTAATGCCTTAACAGTGAATTGGAATGATTTGCAAAAGTTTATATATGGCAGGACATTAGTGAAAGGTGCAGCGAAACTATTTTTGAGCAGTCAATCGGGCATTAATGATTGGAATTCTCTGAAGGAAGCACTAAAAAGTGAATTTAGTGAGAAGTTAACGGCAAACCAAGTTCATAAGCTATTAGAAAATAGAAAGAAGACCCATAAAGAGACTTTAATTGAATATTTTTATAGCATGTGTACCTTGGCAAGTCAATCCCAGCTAGATGAAGAAAGTATTATTGAATATATTATTGAGGGCATTCCAGACTCCAAGCAAAACAAAAGCTGTCTGTACCAAGCAAACAATTTTAAAGATTTTCGTGAGCAAATTAAGATTTATGAAAAGATCAGTGCAAATCAAGGAAGTACGCTAAAGGCAAACCCAAAGTTTGAGAATAGTTCGGTAAAAATCAAGGATGAAAGGCGTTGTTTCAAATGTGGAGGTAGTAATCATATTGCAAAGTATTGCAAGGAAAGTGCCGTCAAATGTTTTAATTGCAATCAACTAGGTCACAAGGCAAATCAATGCGAGGCAAAAGGTTCACGAATGGCAACAGAGAAGAAAATTTCAAATGTCCAGCAATTTTCTCAGACCAGTTTTAATCGGGCTTTTAAGAATGTTGAAATCGGTAATGAAGATATCACTGCATTGTTTGATTCTGGCAGCGATATTTGTACCATGAGCGAGAAAGTCTACAGAAAGATTTTCCCAGTTGCGTTGAAAAACGATATAAAAGAATTGATCGGAATAGGAGGCAAGAAAATATATACGTTGGGTTCATTTCATAAGCTATTAGAAAATAGAAAGAAGACCCATAAAGAGACTTTAATTGAATATTTTTATAGCATGTGTACCTTGGCAAGTCAATCCCAGCTAGATGAAGAAAGTATTATTGAATATATTATTGAGGGCATTCCAGACTCCAAGCAAAACAAAAGCTGTCTGTACCAAGCAAACAATTTTAAAGATTTTCGTGAGCAAATTAAGATTTATGAAAAGATCAGTGCAAATCAAGGAAGTACGCTAAAGGCAAACACAAAGTTTGAGAATAGTTCGGTAAAAATCAAGGATGAAAGGCGTTGTTTCAAATGTGGAGGTAGTAATCATATTGCAAAGTATTGCAAGGAAAGTGCCGTCAAATGTTTTAATTGCAATCAACTAGGTCACAAGGCAAATCAATGCGAGGCAAAAGGTTCACGAATGGCAACAGAGAAGAAAATTTCAAATGTCCAGCAATTTTCTCAGACCAGTTTTAATCGGGCTTTTAAGAATGTTGAAATCGGTAATGAAGATATCACTGCATTGTTTGATTCTGGCAGCGATATTTGTACCATGAGCGAGAAAGTCTACAGAAAGATTTTCCCAGTTGCGTTGAAAAACGATATAAAAGAATTGATCGGAATAGGAGGCAAGAAAATATATGTGGGCTCCCTACAAGTGAGTAAGAATCCGCTCCAGAAACTCCATCAAATATAAGCCACACATCGTTGTATTGTCTTTATTTTAATAAATGGTTACAATAAGTTTCTTTTTCTTAACACGTTCTTCTCTGCACGTCTACTCGCTCCCGCAGTCGAACTCTTACTTACTATCGATATATCTTCCTCTACCCTTGACTATCCCTAGCGATAGATCGATACTCATTAAAGGGCTGCCAACCCTACATTCGGCCGTCCTGACTCATCATTCGACCCGAATGATTGAGACCACATCTTCATATACTCTGCCACCGTATTGGTCTTCAAAGGCCCTTCACCATCACCCACTTTCTCAACAATGTACCGTCCATGTCTTAGTTTACGCGTCACAATATAAGGACCCAAGAATCTTCCCTTTAGCTTCAATCCGGTTCCAAATTGGGTACGCTTAATAGCTACCATATCATTAATTTGGTACTCTTTTTCTGGTTTCCGGGACTTGTTGAATGACTTGCAATTTTCATTTTGTATCTGCACTATGTTATCTCTGGCTATCTTGCGAATTTCTTCTTTCTCCTGCTGCAGCTCTAAAATATACTCTTCCTCAACAAGCTTTTCTAAGTCACTGTCATACTTTGTCCTCATTTTGATGCCTGTCAAAATCTTAAATGGGGATATCTTGGTACTTCTCGGAGGAGTGGAGTTTATAAACGATTGTACCCTACCAACATGCTTGTACCAGGCTTTCGGATCTTCTGCGCAAAGCTTAGTTAACATAGTAGTAACGACCTTATTAATTCGCTCTACCTGTCCATTACCACGCGGCACTCCTGTCGCTATCACCAAATGTTGGATATCCTGTTCCTTACAATATTCCTCGAAAACATTAGCAGTAAATGCAGTGCCTCTATCCGTGATCACACGCTTCGGGTTTCCAAAAACTTCGCCCTGTTTCTGCAACCTATCAACCACATCATCAGCGCCTGTACTCTTTGTTGGATAAAGCCAGACAAATTTAGAAAAAGCGTCGACAACTACTAGGACGTGGTTATACTGTTTCTTAGTCAACTCCATCGGTCCAATATGGTCAATATGATACGTTTGCAAAGGCTCATCAGATTTGTCAATTACATTCAAATACCCTTCTTTCTTTCCACATTTTGCGTCGCTCACAATGCACTCCACACACGACTTAACAATCCTATCCACTTTTCCTAACAACTCTGGAATAAAGTATTCGCGCTGCACTAAATCGATAGTTCTTTTGACACCAAAATGACCCTGACGATGAGCAATCATTATGATTTCGCTTTCCATCCCAGATGGTATTACGATCAACTCTTTAACTGGATCCTTGTGCAAAATGTCATACTTCAAATAAAAGTCGTCGTAAGAACCCGACTCTAGCACCTTACAAATTGCTGATATCCAAATATCCTGACGTTGAGCCTGCTTTATTCGATGTCTCAGTGAATCTTCCAACAACAAACAATGCACTCTACTCAATGCATCGACGTGTTTCATCTTTGTCCCTGAACGATGCTCAATTTCATAATCGAAGTCCTGAAGAAAAATGGCCCAACGAGATACCTTAACTGGAACATCTTGTTTCCTCATCGTTAACGCAAAAGCATTACAGTCAGTAATAATTTTTATCTTTCTCCCAAGCAAATACACTCTCCACTTCTTTAAAGCCTGCACTATAGCGAGTACTTCAAGCTCGTATGAAGGATACTTTTCTTCAGCTGGGGTTGTCTTACGACTCATATATTCTACCGGGTGGAAACATTGATCCTCTGAGTCCATTTGCAAAAGTATAGCTCCATACCCAGAGTAAGAATCCGCTCCAGAAACTCCATCAAATATAAGCCACACATCGTTGTATTGTCTTTATTTTAATAAATGGTTACAATAAGTTTCTTTTTCTTAACACGTTCTTCTCTGCACGTCTACTCGCTCCCGCAGTCGAACTCTTACTTACTATCGATATATCTTCCTCTACCCTTGACTATCCCTAGCGATAGATCGATACTCATTAAAGGGCTGCCAACCCTACATATATACGTTGGGTTCATTTAATGTTGTTACTAAGTTGGATGACGTTCCTTTGGAAATGTGTTTCCATGTAGTCCGTGACGATGATACCCTGTACGAAGGTGTAATTGGAAGTGATGTTCTTGATTTTGTCAGTGCAAGCATAGGGAAGAAAGGAGTTTTCTTTCATTCAATAAATGACATCCGTCAAGGGGAGGTTGAAGTTCCACCGGAAAAGGAGTATGTTAGCAGTAGTTTCACTAAAAGAAGCCGCAATCTAGAGTTCATTAAATATAGTGATACTCAAGTGAGCAGGCCTCCGGATTCAGGGAGCGCAATTGATGAATTGGAAAAGACGTTCCATCAGATACTGTCGAGCAATATTATTGAGGAGTTTTCACGAGGAATAGACCTGTCGCATTTGAACCGTGAGGTGAGGTCAATAATAGCAGGATTGGTAGAAAATTATAAGCCCGTAAAACCAGAAAACAGCCCTGTTGAAATGAAGATAATATTATCAGATGAAGTACCGGTCCGTCAAAGACCTAGACGCCTACCTTACGTGGACAATGAGAAAGTCGATAAGCAGGTCAGGGATTGGTTAAAGGAGGGAATAATTCGCCATAGTGTTTCTGAATACTCGTCCCCTGTAGTGCTTGTCGCCAAGAAGGATGGCTCAAAAAGACTTTGTTGTGATTATAAAAAAATTAATAAAAAGATAATTCGTGACAATTTTCCAATGGCGTTAATCGACGATGTTTTACTCAAGCTTCAGGATGGACGTGTTTTCACTACGTTGGACTTGTGTAATGGGTTTTTTCACGTGCCAGTACATGAGGATTCTCGTAAATATACCTCTTTTGTCACACAGAGTGGACAGTATGAATTTAATTATGTACCATTTGGGATGACTAACTCCGCTCCAGTATTTATGAGGTACATATATGCTGTTTTGATTTTGTATATGGGCGATATTATTATTCCATCAAAGGATGTGCAAGAAGGACTTGAAAAATTAAAGAAGGTGTTGAGTATCGCAGAGATTTCAGGATTACGCATAAAATGGGAGAAATCGCAAGTGTTACAGCGCAAGGTTAATTTTTTGGGTTACATAATAGAGAATTCAACGATAAGACCATCTCAAGATAAAACTTCGGCAGTTGAAAATTTTCCAATTCCGAGAGACAGGAAACAAGTTCAACGCTATTTGGGCCTAACTTCCTATTTCCGTAGATTTGTTAAGGATTTTGCTGTCGTGGCCAGACCACTGACAAACTTGATGAAAAAGGATGTTTCTTTCAAAATGGGTGAAGAAGAGTTGGCATCATTCAATCAGTTGAAAGTTTATTTATCCTGTTCTCCTGTTTTAAAGTTGTTTAATCAGAAGGGCAAAACTGAAGTTCACTGCGATGCAAGTATGTATGGGTATGGAGCTATACTTTTGCAAATGGACTCAGAGGATCAATGTTTCCACCCGGTAGAATATATGAGTCGTAAGACAACCCCAGCTGAAGAAAAGTATCCTTCATACGAGCTTGAAGTACTCGCTATAGTGCAGGCTTTAAAGAAGTGGAGAGTGTATTTGCTTGGGAGAAAGATAAAAATTATTACTGACTGTAATGCTTTTGCGTTAACGATGAGGAAACAAGATGTTCCAGTTAAGGTATCTCGTTGGGCCATTTTTCTTCAGGACTTCAATTATGAAATTGAGCATCGTTCAGGGACAAAGATGAAACACGTCGATGCATTGAGTAGAGTGCATTGTTTGTTGTTGGAAGATTCACTGAGACATCGAATAAAGCAGGCTCAACGTCAGGATATTTGGATATCAGCAATTTGTAAGGTGCTAGAGTCGGGTTCTTACGACGACTTTTATTTGAAGTATGACATTTTGCACAAGGATCCAGTTAAAGAGTTGATCGTAATACCATCTGGGATGGAAAGCGAAATCATAATGATTGCTCATCGTCAGGGTCATTTTGGTGTCAAAAGAACTATCGATTTAGTGCAGCGCGAATACTTTATTCCAGAGTTGTTAGGAAAAGTGGATAGGATTGTTAAGTCGTGTGTGGAGTGCATTGTGAGCGACGCAAAATGTACAGGCGCTGATGATGTGGTTGATAGGTTGCAGAAACAGGGCGAAGTTTTTGGAAACCCGAAGCGTGTGATCACGGATAGAGGCACTGCATTTACTGCTAATGCTTTCGAGGAATATTGTAAGGAACAGGATATCCAACATTTGCTGATAGCGACAGGAGTGCCGCGTGGTAATGGACAGGTAGAGCGAATTAATAAGGTCGTTACTACTATGTTAACAAAGCTTTGCGCAGAAGATCCGAAAGCCTGGTACAAGCATGTTGGTAGGGTACAATCGTTTGTAAACTCCACTCCTCCGAGAAGTACCAAGATATCCCCATTTAAGATTTTGACAGGCATAAAAATGAGGACAAAGTATGACAGTGACTTAGAAAAGCTTGTAGAGGAAGAGTATATTTTAGAGCTGCAGCAGGAGAAAGAAGAAATTCGCAAGATAGCCAGAGATAACATAGTGCAGATACAAAATGAAAATTGCAAGTCGTTCAACAAGTCCCGGAAACCAGAAAAAGAGTACCAAGTTAATGATATGGTAGCTATTAAGCGTACCCAATTTGGAACCGGATTGAAGCTAAAGGGAAGATTCTTGGGTCCTTATATTGTGACGCGTAAACTAAGACATGGACGGTACATTGTTGAGAAAGTGGGTGATGGTGAAGGTCCTTTGAAGACCAATACGGTGGCAGAGTATATGAAGATGTGGTCTCAATCATTCGGGTCGAATGATGAGTCAGGACGGCCGAATGTAGGGTTGGCAGCCCTTTAATGAGTATCGATCTATCGCTAGGGATAGTCAAGGGTAGAGGAAGATATATCGATAGTGAGTAAGAGTTCGACTGCAGAAGCGA
This sequence comes from Drosophila pseudoobscura, assembly GCF_009870125.1. NCBI lineage: Eukaryota > Metazoa > Arthropoda > Insecta > Diptera > Drosophilidae > Drosophila > Drosophila pseudoobscura. The sequence goes on along the minus strand of NW_022881715.1, from coordinate 87,420 downwards.
GCAGACGTGCGAAAAGAACTATGCTAAGAAACTTATTTGTAACCAGTTATTAAAATAAAATAATACAACGACGTGTGGCGTATATTTGATGGAGTTTCTGGAGCGGATTCTTACTCACTTGTAGGGAGCCCACCAAGGATCCCTACATGTATAATCGGGTTTTTAAGGATGTTCGGTTCGGTAATGAAGTGATATCGTCGCTTTTTGATTCCGGTAGCGACATATGCACTATGAGTGAGAGTGCATATAAGCGAGCGTACCCAGTTCCATTAAGGGCGCAAGTGAAAGAATTAGTTGGAATCGGAGGAAAAAGAATTGGTACCCTCGGATTTTTCCTTGTTGATACTGAGCTAGATGGCATCCCGATTGAGATGTGTTTTCATGTGGTCAAAGATAGAGACACTTTGTATAGCGCGGTAATCGGTAGTGACGTATTAGAGGTAGTGAGCGTTACACTTGGGAAAAAAGGAGTAGTTTTTCATAAGTTTGAAGAGGTGAGGGATAATGAAAAGAGATCCGAGATAGAGGATAGCGCTCAAACCAGTATTGCTCATTAAAGTGATATTAAGAGCTCTATCGATGTTTCACCGGCGAATCGCGTAGCAGAGTTAAAAGAAGCATTCGAGCAGATAATGACGATAAAAGAGATAGAAGATTTTTCGTCAGAGGTCGATCTTTCGCATTTGAGTGTTATGACGAAGGGAATAGTGAAGGATATGATTACCCAGTATAATCCAGTAAAGTCGACTAATTGTCCAGTGGAAATGAAGATTATACTCATGGACGAAGTGCCAGTATATCAGAGACCGAGACGGTTGCCTTATGACGACCAAGAAAGGGTAGATCAGCAAATTAAGGAATGGTTGGAGAAAGGAATCATTCGACACAGTGTTTCGGAATACTCTTCGCCTATTGTGCTAGTTCCGAAGAAAGACGGTAAGAAAAGGTTATGTTGTGACTATAGGAAGCTCAACCAGAAGATTATACGAGATAATTTTCCGACAGCAGTTATCGATGATGTGTTACATAAATTGCAAAGAGGAAAAATATTCACAACACTCGATTTGTGTGACGGATACTTTCAAGTCCCAGTAGAGGAGAACTCGAGGAAATTTACGTCGTTTGTCACCCAGAACGGCCAATACGAGTTTAATTTTGTACCATTTGGGATTAACAATTCGGCAGCGGTGTTCACGCGCTATATATTCGCGGTGCTGAGGCCACTTATTAGCGAAGGCGTTTTGATATTGTATATGGATGACATTATTATACCAGCTGAGAGTGAGTTAGAAGGAATCAATAAACTGAAGAGAGTTTTGAGCTTGGCAGAGGCGTCAGGGTTGAAAATGAAATGGAGTAAGTGTCAGTTTTTACAGCGCAGAGTCATTTTCCTTGGGTACATTATAGAAGACGGGACGATTATACCGTCAAGAGAGAAAACGGGAGCAGTTGAGAATTTTCCAGTTCCTCGAGATAGAAAGGGAGTCCAACGATATTTTGGCCTCACATCATATTTCCGTAGGTTCGTGAAGGATTTCGCCACGATTGCTAAACCACTTACAAATCTATTGAAAAAGGAGGTTTCTTTTAAGATGGGGATGGAAGAACTGGCCTCGTTTGAACAGCTGAAGCTTCGATTAACCAATCCACCGGTTTTGCTACTTTTCAATACAAAGACAGTTACAGAAATCCATTGTGATGCTAGTAAATTTGGTTATGGAGCCATTTTGTTGCAAAGAAGCTCAGAGGATCAACAGTTTCACCCAGTAGAGTATATGAGTAGGAAGACTACGCCAACTGAAGAGAAATATCATTCATATGAGATGGAGGTCCTGGCTATAATCCAAGCATTGAAGAAATGGAGAGAATACGTATTGGGGATGAAGATAAAGATCGTTACAGATTGCAACGCTTTTGCAATGACGATGAAAAAACGAGAAGTTCCCTTAAGGGTAGCCCGCTGGGCAATATTTTTGCCAGATTTTGAGTTTGATATTGAGCATCGGTCGGGCGTCAGAATGAAACACGTCGATGCTTTAAGCAGAGTACATTGTCTTCTTTTGGAAGATACGATTAGGATTAAAATACAAAATGCACAAAAACTAGATGAATGGACAAGCGTAATAGTTAAGGTGTTAGAACAAGGAACATACGATGACTTTTACGTGCAGCATGGTATTTTGCATAAAGATCCTACTAAGGAGCTCATTGTGATACCATCCAGCATGGAAAGGGAAATTATTCTAATGGCCCATCGCCAAGGGCATTTTGGGGTAAAAAAACCTACTGATCTAGTACAGAGAGATTATTATATACCGAGTTTGCCGAGTAAAGTAGAAGTAATTGTTAGGTCGTGCTTGGAATGTATTGTCAGAGAGTCGAAACATGGTAGAAAAGAAGGATTTCTGAATTTTATTGATAAGGGTGACGAACCGTTGAATAGTTTTCATGTTGATCATATAGGCCCTATGGAGTTAACGAAAAAACGGTACAATCATATTTTGGTAGTAGTAGATGCTTTCTCAAAATATGTGTGGTTGTATCCGACGAAGAGCACTGGTGCAGAAGAAGTGGTGGACAAGTTTCAAAGGCAATCAGAGTTGTTTGGAAATCCAAGGCGGGTCGTTACTGACCGCGGTACTGCTTTTACTTCAAACATCTTTAAGGAGTACTGTGACTCACAAAATATACAGCATTTGCTTATTGCCACGGGAGTGCCGAGGGGAAACGGGCAAGTGGAGCGTCTAAATCGGACGATCTTCTCGTTGTTAACAAAATTGTGTGCGGAAGATCCTAAGGCATGGTATAAGAATATCGGTAGAGTACAGCAATTCATAAATTCGTCACCCCCGAGAAGTACGAAAGTGTCGCCATTTAAGATCCTGACAGGCATCGATATGAGAATAGGTTATGATATTGAGTTGAAGGACATGTTGGAAGAAGAGTTGCTAGCCGAGCTACAGAGTGAAAAAGAAGAGATACGAAAGACAGTGAAAGGAAACATAGCTAAAATGCAAGAAGAAAATAGTAGAACGTATAACAGGAATAGGAGAGAGGAGCGCGAGTATGAGGTGGATGAATTGGTTGCCATCAAAAGAACGCAGTTTGGAGCGGGTTTGAAGTTAAGGAAAAAATATTTAGGACCTTATAAAATAGTCCGCAAATTGAGGCATGGTAGATATTTAGTGGAAAAAGTAGGAGAGGAAGAGGGACCTAACCGGACTAACACAGTGGCAGAGCACATGAAAAAGTGGTATCCATCATTCGGGACGAATGAGGATGTCGGATGGCCGAATGTAGAAAAGGCAGTAACGGGAGTACCATTAACATAGAGAGAGGAAATAATCGAATAGAAACTAAGATCGAGTAATCGAAAAGAGAAGAGTTTGAGCTACGAGGGAGAGAGGTTGTGTTCTCGGTGCGCGGATTAAACGAAAGCGAGAGAAGAGAAAATTATAAAACACTGTGTAAATTAAATATAAGACGAATGAACGAAATAAAGTTATGATTTCTTAATGAATCCGTCGACAACAATTATTGCGAGAAAGTAGCCTCAAACTCGATACAACCGGGAGGATTATACGCGCATATGTATAAGTCCCCCCACATAAATTTCCCGCCACCGGAAGTACATGTTCTGCCAGCGGAGATAAGTTTTCTGGCAGCGCAGGAACGTAGTTCGTCAGCGGAGATAAATTGTCTGCCAGCGGCGATAAGTTGTTCGCCGGAGAGACGTATTTCGTCAGCAGAGATAAGTTGTCCGGCAAGGGTTATAAGTTTTCTGCCAGAGGAGAAACGTAGTTCGTCAGCGGATATAAAATATCTGCCACCGGAAATAAGTTTTACGCCAGCGGAGAAACGTAATTCGTCTGCAGGGATAAATTGTCCGTCTGGGGATATAAATTTCCCGCCGCCGGAGATAAATTGTCTGCCAGCGGAGATAAGTTGTCCGTCAGCCGATATAGATTTCCCGCCAGCGAAAATAAGTTTTCCGCCAGCGGAGAGACGTATTTCGTCAGCAGAGATAAGTTGTACGGCAGGGGATATAAATTTCCCCCTCTGGAGATAAGTTTTCTGCCAGAGGAGAAACGTACTTCGTCAGCGGATATAAATTGTCTGCCACCGGAAATAAGTTTTCCGCCAGCGGAGAGACGTATTTCGTCAGCAGAGATAAGTTGTACGGCAGGGGATATAAATTTCCCCCTCTGGAGATAAGTTTTCTGCCAGAGGAGAAACGTACTTCGTCAGCGGATATAAATTGTCTGCCACCGGAAATAAGTTTTCCGCCAGCGGAGAGACGTATTTCATCAGCAGAGATAAGTTGTCCGGCAGGGGATATAGATTTCCCGCCTCCGGAAATAAGTTTTCCGACAGCGGAGAGACGTATTTCGTCAGCAGATATAAGTTGTCCGGCAAGGGTTATAAATTTCCCTCAGTGGAGATAAGTTTTCTGCCAGAGGAGAAACGTACATAGTTCGTCAGCGGGGATAAATTGTCCGTCAGGGGATATAAATTTCCCGATGCCGGAGATAAGATTTCTGCCATCGGATAATCGTAGTTCGTCAGCGGAGATAAATTGTCTGCCAGCGGATATAAGTTGTCCGCCAGCGGATATAGATTTCCCGCCACCGGAAATGAGTTTTCCGCCAGCGGAGAGACGTATTTCGTCAGGAGAGATTATTTGTCTGGCAGGGGATATGGATTTCCCGCCACCGGAAATAAGTTTTCCGCCAGCGGAGAGACGTATTTCGTCAGCAGATATAAGTTGTCCGGCAAGGGTTATAAATTTCCCCCTCTGGAGATAAGTTTTCTGCCAGAGGAGAAACGTAGTTCGTCAGCGGGGATAAATTGTCCGTCAGGGGATATAAATTTACCGCCGCCGGAGATAAGATTTCTGCCAGCGGATAATCGTAGTTCGCCACCAGAGATAAATTGTCTGCCACCGGAAATAAGTTTTCCGCCAGCGGAGAGACGTATTTCATCAGCAGAGATAAGTTGTCCGTCAGGGGATATAGATTTCCCGCCTCCGGAAATAACTTTTCCGCCAGCGGAAAGACGTATTTCGTCAGCAGAGATAAGTTGTCCGGCAGGGGATATAAATTTTCCGCCACCGGAAGTACATGTTCTGCCAGCGGAGATAAGTTTTCTCGCAGCGGAGGAACGTATTTCGTCAGCGGAGATAAATTGTCCGGCAGGGGATATTAATTTCCCGCCACCGGAAATAAGTTTTCCGCCAGCGGAGAGACGTATTTCATCTGCAGAGATAAGTTGTCCGTCAGGGGATATAAATTTCCCGCCACCGGAAGTACATGTTCTGCCAGCGGAGATAAGTTTTCTCGCAGCGGAGGAACGTATTTCGTCAGCGGAAATAAATTGTCCGGCAGGGGATATTAATTTCCCGCCACCGGAAATAAGTTTTCCGCCAGCGGAGAGACGTATTTCGTCAGCAGATATAAGTTGTCCGGCAAGGGTTATAAATTTCCCTCAGTGGAGATAAGTTTTCTGCCAGAGGAGAAACGTACTTCGTCAGCGGATATAAATTGTCTGCCACCGGAAATAAGTTTTCCGCCAGCGGAGAGACGTATTTCATCAGCAGAGATAAGTTTTCCGCCAGCGGATATAAATTTCCCGCCACCGGAAATATGTTTTCCGCCAGCGGAGAGACGTTTTTTGTCAGCAGAGATAAGATGTCCGGCAAGGGATATAAATTTCCCCCTCTGGAGATAAGTTTTCTGCCAGAGGAGAAACGTAGTTCGTCAGCGGATATAAATTTCCCTCCACCGCAGAATATTTTTACCGCCAGCGGAGAGATGTATTTTGTCAGCAGAGATAAGATGTCCGGCAAGGGTTATAAATATCCCCCTCTGGAGATAATTTTTCTGCCAGAGGAGAAACGTAGTTCGTCAGCGGATATAAAATATCTGCCACCGGAAATAAGTTTTACGCCAGCGGAGAAACGTAATTCGTCTGCGGGGATAAATTGTCCGTCTGGGGATATAAATTTCCCGCCGCCGGAGATAAATTGTCTGCCAGCGGAGATAAGTTGTCCCTCAGCGGATATAGATTACCCGCCACCGGAAACAAGTTTTCCGCCAGCGGAGAGACGTATTTCGTCAGCAGAGATAAGTTGTCCGGCAGGGGATATAAATTTCCCGCCACCGGAAGTACATGTTCTGCCAGCGGAGATAAGTTTTCTGGCAGCGCAGGAACGTAGTTCGTCAGCGGAGATAAATTGTCTGCCAGCGGCGATAAGTTGTTCGCCGGAGAGCCGTATTTCGTCAGCAGAGATAAGTTGTCCGGCAAGGGTTATAAGTTTTCTGCCAGAGGAGAAACGTAGTTCGTCAGCGGAGATAAATTGTCTGCCACCGGAAATAAGTTTTCTGCCAGAGGAGAAACGTAGTTCGTCAGCGGGGATAAATTGTCCGTCAGGGGATATAAATTTCCCGCCGCCGGAGATAAGATTTCTGCCAGCGGATAATCGTAGTTCGTCAGCGGAGATAAATTGTCTGCCAGCGGAGATAAGTTGTCCGCCAACGGATATAGATTTTCCGCCACCGGAAATAAGTTTTCCGCCAGCGGAAAGACGTATTTCGTCAGGAGAGATAAGTTGTACGGCAGGGGATATAAATTTCCCCCTCTGGAGATAAGTTTTCTGCCAGAGGAGAAACGTAGTTCGTCAGCGGATATAAATTTCCCTCCACCGCAGAATATTTTTACCGCCAGCGGAGAGATGTATTTTGTCAGCAGAGATAAGATGTCCGGCAAGGGTTATAAATATCCCCCTCTGGAGATAAGTTTTCTGCCAGAGGAGAAACGTAGTTCGTCAGCGGATATAAAATATCTGCCACCGGAAATAAGTTTTACGCCAGCGGAGAAACGTAATTCGTCTGCGGGGATAAATTGTCCGTCTGGGGATATAAATTTCCCGCCGCCGGAGATAAATTGTCTGCCAGCGGAGATAAGTTGTCCCTCAGCGGATATAGAATACCCGCCACCGGAAACAAGTTTTCCGCCAGCGGAGAGACGTATTTCGTCAGCAGAGATAAGTTGTCCGGCAGGGGATATAAATTTCCCGCCACCGGAAGTACATGTTCTGCCAGCGGAGATAAGTTTTCTGGCAGCGCAGGAACGTAGTTCGTCAGCGGAGATAAATTGTCTGCCAGCGGCGATAAGTTGTTCGCCGGAGAGCCGTATTTCGTCAGCAGAGATAAGTTGTCCGGCAAGGGTTATAAGTTTTCTGCCAGAGGAGAAACGTAGTTCGTCAGCGGAGATAAATTGTCTGCCACCGGAAATAAGTTTTCTGCCAGAGGAGAAACGTAGTTCGTCAGCGGGGATAAATTGTCCGTCAGGGGATATAAATTTCCCGCCGCCGGAGATAAGATTTCTGCCAGCGGATAATCGTAGTTCGTCAGCGGAGATAAATTGTCTGCCAGCGGAGATAAGTTGTCCGCCAACGGATATAGATTTTCCGCCACCGGAAATAAGTTTTCCGCCAGCGGAAAGACGTATTTCGTCAGGAGAGATAAGTTGTACGGCAGGGGATATAAATTTCCCCCTCTGGAGATAAGTTTTCTGCCAGAGGAGAAACGTAGTTCGTCAGCGGATATAAATTTCCCTCCACCGCAGAATATTTTTACCGCCAGCGGAGAGATGTATTTTGTCAGCAGAGATAAGATGTCCGGCAAGGGTTATAAATATCCCCCTCTGGAGATAAGTTTTCTGCCAGAGGAGAAACGTAGTTCGTCAGCGGATATAAAATATCTGCCACCGGAAATAAGTTTTACGCCAGCGGAGAAACGTAATTCGTCTGCGGGGATAAATTGTCCGTCTGGGGATATAAATTTTCCGCCGCCGGAGATAAATTGTCTGCCAGCGGAGATAAGTTGTCCCTCAGCGGATATAGAATACCCGCCACCGGAAACAAGTTTTCCGCCAGCGGAGAGACGTATTTCGTCAGCAGAGATAAGTTGTCCGGCAGGGGATATAAATTTCCCGCCACCGGAAGTACATGTTCTGCCAGCGGAGATAAGTTTTCTGGCAGCGCAGGAACGTAGTTCGTCAGCGGAGATAAATTGTCTGCCAGCGGCGATAAGTTGTTCGCCGGAGAGACGTATTTCGTCAGCAGAGATAAGTTGTCCGGCAAGGGTTATAAGTTTTCTGCCAGAGGAGAAACGTAGTTCGTCAGCGGAGATAAATTGTCTGCCACCGGAAATAAGTTTTCTGCCAGAGGAGAAACGTAGTTCGTCAGCGGGGATAAATTGTCCGTCAGGGGATATAAATTTCCCGCCGCCGGAGATAAGATTTCTGCCAGCGGATAATCGTAGTTCGTCAGCGGAGATAAATTGTCTGCCAGCGGAGATAAGTTGTCCGCCAGCGGATATAGATTTCCCGCCCCCGGAAATAAGTTTTCCGCCAGCGGAGAGACGTATTTCGTCAGGAGAGATTATTTGTCTGGCATGGGATATGGATTTCCCGCCACCGGAAATAAGTTATCCGCCAGCGGAGAGACGTATTTCGTCAGCAGATATAAGTTGTCCGGCAAGGGTTATAAATTTCCCCCTCTGGAGATAAGTTTTCTGCCAGAGGAGAAACGTAGTTCGTCAGCGGGGATAAATTGTCCGTCAGGGGATATAAATTTCCCGCCGCCGGAAATAAGATTTCTGCCAGCGGATAATCGTAGTTCGTCACCGGAGATAAATTGTCTGCCACCGGAAATTAGTTTTCCGCCAGCGGAGAGACGTATTTCGTCAGCAGAGATAAGTTGTCCGGCAAGTGTTATAAGTTTTCTGCCAGAGGAGAAACGTAGTTCGTCAGCGGAGATAAATTGTCTGCCACCGGAAATAAGTTTTCTGCCAGAGGAGAAACGTAGTTCGTCAGCGGGGATAAATTGTCCGTCAGGGGATATAAATTTCCCGCCGCCGGAGATAAGATTTCTGCCAGCGGATAATCGTAGTTCGTCAGCGGAGATAAATTGTCTGCCAGCGGAGATAAGTTGTCCGCCAGCGGATATAGATTTCCCGCCACCGGAAATAAGTTTTCCGCCAGCGGAGAGACGTATTTCGTCAGGAGAGATTATTTGTCTGGCAGGGGATATGGATTTCCCGCCACCGGAAATAAGTTTTCCGCCAGCGGAGAGACGTATTTCGTCAGCAGAGATAAGTTGTCCGGCAAGGGTTATAAGTTTTCTGCCAGAGGAGAAACGTAGTTCGTCAGCGGAGATAAATTGTCTGCCACCGGAAATAAGTTTTCTGCCAGAGGAGAAACGTAGTTCGTCAGCGGGGATAAATTGTCCGTCAGGGGATATAAATTTCCCGCCGCCGGAGATAAGATTTCTGCCAGCGGATAATCGTAGTTCGTCAGCGGAGATAAATTGTCTGCCAGCGGAGATAAGTTGTCCGCCGGCGGATATAGATTTTCCGCCACCGGAAATAAGTTTTCCGCCAGCGGAAAGACGTATTTCGTCAGGAGAGATAAGTTGTACGGCAGGGGATATAAATTTCCCCCTCTGGAGATAAGTTTTCTGCCAGAGGAGAAACGTAGTTCGTCAGCGGATATAAATTTCCCTCCACCGCAGAATATTTTTACCGCCAGCGGAGAGATGTATTTTGTCAGCAGAGATAAGATGTCCGGCAAGGGTTATAAATATCCCCCTCTGGAGATAAGTTTTCTGCCAGAGGAGAAACGTAGTTCGTCAGCGGATATAAAATATCTGCCACCGGAAATAAGTTTTACGCCAGCGGAGAAACGTAATTCGTCTGCGGGGATAAATTGTCCGTCTGGGGATATAAATTTCCCGCCGCCGGAGATAAATTGTCTGCCAGCGGAGATAAGTTGTCCCTCAGCGGATATAGATTACCCGCCACCGGAAACAAGTTTTCCGCCAGCGGAGAGACGTATTTCGTCAGCAGAGATAAGTTGTCCGGCAAGGGTTATAAGTTTTCTGCCAGAGGAGAAACGTAGTTCGTCAGCGGAGATAAATTGTCTGCCACCGGAAATAAGTTTTCTGCCAGAGGAGAAACGTAGTTCGTCAGCGGGGATAAATTGTCCGTCAGGGGATATAAATTTCCCGCCGCCGGAGATAAGATTTCTGCCAGCGGATAATCGTAGTTCGTCAGCGGAGATAAATTGTCTGCCAGCGGAGATAAGTTGTCCGCCAGCGGATATAGATTTCCCGCCACCGGAAATAAGTTTTCCGCCAGCGGAGAGACGTATTTCGTCAGGAGAGATTATTTGTCTGGCAGGGGATATGGATTTCCCGCCACCGGAAATAAGTTTTCCGCCAGCGGAGAGACGTATTTCGTCAGCAGAGATAAGTTGTCCGGCAAGGGTTATAAGTTTTCTGCCAGAGGAGAAACGTAGTTCGTCAGCGGAGATAAATTGTCTGCCACCGGAAATAAGTTTTCTGCCAGAGGAGAAACGTAGTTCGTCAGCGGGGATAAATTGTCCGTCAGGGGATATAAATTTCCCGCCGCCGGAGATAAGATTTCTGCCAGCGGATAATCGTAGTTCGTCAGCGGAGATAAATTGTCTGCCAGCGGAGATAAGTTGTCCCTCAGCGGATATAGATTTCCCGCCACCGGAAATAAGTTTTCCGCCAGCGGAGAGACGTATTTCGTTAGCAGAGATAAGTTGTCCCTCAGCGGATATAGATTTCCCGCCACCGGAAATAAGTTTTCCGCAAGCGGAGAGAAGTATTTCATCAGCAGAGATAAGTTGTCCCTCAGCGGATATAGATTTCCCGCCACCGGAAATAAGTTTTCCGCCAGCGGAGAGACGTATTTCATCAGCAGAGATAAGTTGTCCGGCAGGGGATATAGATTTCCCGCCTCCGGAAATAACTTTTCCGCCAGCGGAGAGACGTATTTCGTCAGCAAAGATAAGTTTTCTGCAAACGGAGAGACGTATTTCGTCAGCAGAGATAAGTTGTCCGGCAGGGGATATGGATTTCCCGCCACCGGAAATAAGTTTCCGCCAGCGTAGAGACGTATTTCGTCAGCAGAGATAAGTTGTCCGGCAGGGGATATATATTTGCCGCCACCGGAAATAAGTTTTCCGCCAGCGGAGAGATGTATTTTGTTTGCCGAGATAAGATGTCCCGCCGCCGGAAGTAAATGTTTTGCCAGCGGAGATAAGTTTTTTGCCGGCGGAGAAACATAGTTCGTTGGCAGAGATAAGTTGTCAAGCCGGGGATATAAACTTCTCGCCGCCGGAGATAAGTTTTCTGCCGGCGGAGAAACGTAGGTCGTCTGCGGAGATAAGTTGTCCGGCAGGGGGTATAAATTTCCCCCTCTGGTGAAAAGTTTTCCGGCAGCCGATATAAATTTTCCGCCACCGGAGATAAGTTTTCCGCCAGCGGAGAGACGTATTTTGTCAGCAGAGATAAGTTGTCCGGCAGGGGATATAAATTTCCCTCCGCCGGAGATAAGTTTTCTGCCAGCGGAGATACGTATTTCGTTAGCAGAGATAAGTTGTCTGGCAGGGGATATAGATTTCCCGCCTCCGGAAATAACTTTTCCGCCAGCGGAGAGACGTATTTCGTCAGCAAAGATAAGTTTTCTGCAAACGGAGAGACGTATTTCGTCAGCAGAGATAAGTTGTCCGGCAGGGGATATGGATTTCCCGCCACCGGAAATAAGTTTCCGCCAGCGTAGAGACGTATTTCGTCAGCAGAGATAAGTTGTCCGGCAGGGGATATATATTTGCCGCCACCGGAAATAAGTTTTCCGCCAGCGGAGAGATGTATTTTGTTTGCCGAGATAAGATGTCCCGCCGCCGGAAGTAAATATTTTGCCAGCGGAGATAAGTTTTTTGCCGGCGGAGAAACGTATTTCGTCTGCAAAGATAAGTTTTCTGCAAGCGGAGAGACGTGTTTCGTCAGCAGAGATAAGTTGTCCGGAAGGGGATATAGATTTCCCGCCACCGTAAATAAGTTTTCCGCCAGCGAAGAGATGTATTTTGTCAGCAGAGATAAGATGTCCGGCAGGGGATATAAATTCCTCGCAGCCGGAAGTAAGTTTTCCGCCAGCGGAGAGATGTATTTTGTTTGCCGAGATAAGATGTCCCGCCGCCGGAAGTAAATGTTTTGCCAGCGGAGATAAGTTTTTTGCCGGCGGAGAAACATAGGTCGTTGGCAGAGATAAGTTGTCAAGCCGGGGATATAAACTTCTCGCCGCCGGAGATAAGTTTTCTGCAAGCGGAGAGACGTATTTCGTCTGCAGAGATAAGTTGTCCGGCCGGGGATATAAACTTCCCGCCACCGGAAATTAGTTGTCCGCCAGCGGAGAGACGTATTTTGTCAGCAGAGATAAGTTGTCCGGCAGGGGATATATATTTCCCGCCACCGGAAATAAGTTTTCCGCCAGCGGAGGGATGTATTTTGTTTGCCGAGATAAGATGTCCCGCCGCCGGAAGTAAATGTTTTGCCAGCGGAGATAAGTTTTTTGCCGGCGGAGAAACGTAGGTCGTCTGCGTAGATAAGTTTTCCGCCAGCGGAGAGACGTATTTTGTCAGCAGAGATAAGTTGTCCGGCAGGGGATATATATTTCGCGCCACCGGAAATAAGTTTTCCGCCAGCGAAGAGACGTATTTCGTCTGCAAAGATAAGTTTTCTGCAAGCGGAGAGACGTGTTTCGTCAGCAGAGATAAGTTGTCCGGCAGGGGATATAGATTTCCCGCCACCGTAAATAAGTTTTCCGCCAGCGAAGAGATGTATTTTGTCAGCAGAGATAAGATGTCCGGCAGGGGATATAAATTCCTCGCAGCCGGAAGTAAATGTTCTGCCAGCGGAGATAAGTTTTCTGCCGGCGGAGAAACGTAATTCGTCAGCGGGGATAAATTGTCCGCCAGGGGATATAAAAAATTCCCGCCGCCTTAGATAAGATTTCTGCCAGCGGAGAATCGTAGTTCGTCAGCGGAGATAAATTGTCTGCCAGCGGAGATAAGTTGTCCGCCAGCGAATATAGATTTCCCGGCACCGGAAATAAGTTTTCCGCCAGCGGAGAGACGTATTTCGTTAGCAGAGATAAGTTGTCTGGCAGCGGATATAGATTTCCCGCCGCCGGAGATAAGTTTTCTGCCAGCGTAGAGACGTATTTCGTCAGCAGAGATAAGTTGTCCGGCAGGGGATATATATTTCTCGCCGCCGGAGATAAGTTTTCTGCAAGAGGAGAGATGTATTTTGTCAGCCGAGATAAGATGTCCGGCAGGGGATATAAATTTCCCGCCGCCGGAGGTTAATGTTCTGCCAGCGGAGATTAGTTTTCTGCCGGCGGAGATACGTAGTTCGTCTGCGGAGATAAGCTGTCCGGCAGGGGTTATAAATTTCCCCCTCTGGAGAAAAGTTTTCCGCAAGCGGATATGAATTTCCCGCCACCTGAGATAAGTTTTCCGCCAGCGGATAGACGTATTTTGTCAGCAGAGATAAGTTGTCCGGCAGCGAAGATAAGATGTCTGGTATCGGAGAAAAGTTTTCCGCCAGCGGATATAAATTTCCGCCCCCGCAGATAAGTTTTCCGCCAGCGAAGAGATGTATGTTGTCAGCAGAGATAAGATGTTCGGCAGGTGATATAAATTCCTCGCTTCCATAAGTAAATGTTCTGCCAGCGGAGATAAGTTTTCTGCCGGCGGAGAAACGTAATTCGTCAGCGGGGATAAATTGTCCGTCAGGGGATATACAAAATTCCCGCCGCCGGAGATAAGATTTCTGCCAGCGGAGAATCGTACTTCGTCAGCGGAGATAAATTGTCTGCCAGCGGAGATAAGTTGTCCGCCAACGGATATAGATTTCCCGTCACCGGAAATACGTTTTCCGCCAGCGGAGAGATGTATTTCGTTAGCAGAGATAAGTTGTCTGGCAGGGGATATAGATTTCCCGCCGCCGGAGATAAGTTTTCTGCCAGCGGAGAGACATATTTCGTCAGCAGAGATAAGTTGTCCGGCAGGGGATATATATTTCCCGCCACCGGAAATAAGTTTTCCGCCAGCGGAGAGACGTATTTCGTTTGCGGAGATAAGTTGTCAGGCCGGAGATATAAATTTCTCTGTAAGCGGAGAGATGTATTTTGTCAGCCGAGATAAGATGTCCGGCAGGGGATATAAATTTCCCGCCGCCGGAGGTAAATGTTCTGCCAGCGGAGATAAGTTTTCTGCCGGCGGAGATACGTTGTTCGTCTGCGGAGATAAGCCTGTCCGGCAGGGGATATAAATTTCCCCCTCTGGAGAATAGTTTTCCGCAAGCGGATATGAATTTCCCGCAACCGGAGATAAGTTTTTCGCCAGCGGAGAGACGAATTTTGTTAGCAGAGATAAGTTGTCTGGCAGGGGATATAGATTTCCCGCCGCCGGAGATAAGATTTCTGCCAGCGGAGAATCGTACTTCGTCAGCGGAGATAAATTGTCTGCCAGCGGAGATAAGTTGTCCGCCAACGGATATAGATTTCCCGGCACCGGAAATACGTTTTCCGCCAGCGGAGAGACGTATTTCGTCAGCAGAGATAAGTTGTCCGGCAGGGGGTATAGATTTCCCGGCACCGGAAATAAGTTTTCCGCCAGCGGAGAGACGTATTTTGTCAGCAGAGATAATTTGTCTGGCAGGGTCTATAGATTTCCCGCAGCCGTAGATGAGTTTTCCGCCAGCGGAGAGACGTAGTTCGTTAGCAGAGATAAGTTGTCAGGACGGGGATATAAACTTCTCGCCGCCGGAGATAAGTTTTCTGCAAGCGGAGAGACGTATTTTGTCAGCAGAAATAATTTGTCTGGCAGGGTCTATAGATTTCCCGCAGCCGTAGATGAGTTTTCCGCCAGCGGAGAGACGTAGTTCGTTAGCAGAGATAAGTTGTCAGGACGGGGATATAAACTTCTCGCCGCCGGAGATAAGTTTTCCGCCAGCGGAGAGACGTATTTTGTCAGCAGAGATAATTTGTCTGGCAGGGTCTATAGATTTCCCGCAGCCGTAGATGAGTTTTCCGCCAGCGGAGAGACGTAGTTCGTTAGCAGAGATAAGTTGTCAGGACGGGGATATAAACTTCTCGCCGCCGGAGATAAGTTTTCTGCATGCGGAGAGACGTATTTCGTCAGCAGAGATAAGTTGTCCGGCAGGGGATATAGATTTCCCGCCACCGGAAATAAGTTTTCCTCCAGCGGAGAGATGTATTTTTTCAGCCGAGATAAGATGTCCGCCAGGGGATATAAATTTCCCGCCGTCGGAGGTAAATGTTCTGCCAGCGGAGATAAGTTTTCTGCCGGCGGAGAAACGCAATTCGTCAGCGGGGATAAATTGTCCGTCAGGGGATATAAAAAATTCCCGCCGCCGGAGATAAGATTTCTGCCAGCGGAGAATCGTAGTTCGTTAGCGGAGATAAACTGTCTGCCAGCGGAGATAAGTTGTCCGGCAGGGGATATATATTTCCCGCCACCGGAGATAAGTTTACTGCCAGCGGAGAGACGTATTTCGTCAGCAGAGATAAGTTGTCCGGCAGGGGATATATATTTCCCGCCACCGGAAATAAGTTTTCCGCCAGCGGAGGGATGTATTTTGTTTGCCGAGATAAGATGTCCCGCCGCCGGAAGTAAATGTTTTGCCAGCGGAGATAAGTTTTTTGCCGGCGGAGAAACGTAGGTCGTCTGCGTAGATAAGTTTTCCGCCAGCGGAGAGACGTATTTTGTCAGCAGAGATAAGTTGTCCGGCAGGGGATATATATTTCGCGCCACTGGAAATAAGTTTTCCGCCAGCGAAGAGACGTATTTCGTCTGCAAAGATAAGTTTTCTGCAAGCGGAGAGACGTGTTTCGTCAGCAGAGATAAGTTGTCCGGCAGGGGATATAGATTTCCCGCCACCGTAAATAAGTTTTCCGCCAGCGAAGAGATGTATTTTGTCAGCAGAGATAAGATGTCCGGCAGGGGATATAAATTCCTCGCAGCCGGAAGTAAATGTTCTGCCAGCGGAGATAAGCTTTCCAAAGGGGGGGTGAAAAGTTTTCCGCCAGCGGATATAAATTTCCCGCCGCCGGAGATAAGCTTTCTGCCCGCGGAGAGATGTATTTTGTCAGCCGAGATAAGATGTCCGGCAGGGGATATAAATTTCGCGTCGCTGGAAGTAAATGTTTTGCCAGCGGAGATAAGTTTTCTGCCGGCGGAGAAACGTAGGTCGTCTGCGGAGATAAGTTGTCCGGCAGGGGGTATAAATTTCCCCCTCTGGTGAAAAGTTTTCCGGCAGCCGATATAAATTTTCCGCCACCGGAGATAAGTTTTCCGCCAGCGGAGAGACGTATTTTGTCAGCAGAGATAAGTTGTCCGGCAGGGGATATAAATTTCCCTCCGCCGGAGATAAGTTTTCTGCCAGCGGAGATACGTATTTCGTTAGCAGAGATAAGTTGTCTGGCAGGGGATATAGATATTCCGGCACCGGAAATAAGTTTTCCGCCAGCGGAGAGACGTATTTCGTTAGCAGAGATAAGTTGTCAGGCTGGGGATATAAACTTCTCGCCGCCGGAGATAAGTTTTCTGCAAGCGGAGAGACGTATTTTGTCGGCAGAGATAAGTTGTCCGGCAGGGGATATAAATTTCCCGCCGACGGAGGTATATGTTCTGCCGGCGGAGAAACGTAGTTCGTCAGCTGAGATAAGTTGTCCGGCAGCGAAGATAAGATGTCTGTTATCGGAGAAAAGTTTTCCGCCAGCTGATATAAATTTCCGCCTCCGCAGATATGTTTTCCGCCAGCGAAGAGATGTATTTTGTCAGCAGAGATAAGATGTCCGGCAGGTGATATAAGTTCCTCGCCGCCATAAGTAAAGTAAGTAAATGTTCTGCCAGCGGAGATAAGTTTTCTGCCGGCGGAGAAACGTAATTCGTCAGCGGGGATAAATTGTCCGCCAGGGGATATAAAAAATTCCCGCCGCCTTAGATAAGATTTCTGCCAGCGGAGAATCGTAGTTCGTCAGCGGAGATAAATTGTCTGCCAGCGGAGATAAGTTGTCCGCCAGCGAATATAGATTTCCCGGCACCGGAAATAAGATTTCCGCCAGCGGAGAGACGTATTTCGTTAGCAGAGATAAGTTGTCTGGCAGCGGATATAGATTTCCCGCCGCCGGAGATAAGTTTTCTGCCAGCGTAGAGACGTATTTCGTCAGCAGAGATAAGTTGTCCGGCAGGGGATATATATTTCTCGCCGCCGGAGATAAGTTTTCTGCAAGAGGAGAGATGTATTTTGTCAGCCGAGATAAGATGTCCGGCAGGGGATATAAATTTCCCGCCGCCGGAGGTTAATGTTCTGCCAGCGGAGATAAGTTTTCTGCCGGCGGAGATACGTAGTTCGTCTGCGGAGATAAGCTGTCCGGCAGGGGTTATAAATTTCCCCCTCTGGAGAAAAGTTTTCCGCAAGCGGATATGAATTTCCCGCCACCTGAGATAAGTTTTCCGCCAGCGGATAGACGTATTTTGTCAGCAGAGATAAGTTGTCCGGCAGCGAAGATAAGATGTCTGGTATCGGAGAAAAGTTTTCCGCCAGCGGATATAAATTTCCGCCCCCGCAGATAAGTTTTCCGCCAGCGAAGAGATGTATTTTGTCAGCAGAGATAAGATGTTCGGCAGGTGATATAAATTCCTCGCTTCCATAAGTAAATGTTCTGCCAGCGGAGATAAGTTTTCTGCCGGCGGAGAAACGTAATTCGTCAGCGGGGATAAATTGTCCGTCAGGGGATATACAAAATTCCCGCCGCCGGAGATAAGATTTCTGCCAGCGGAGAATCGTACTTCGTCAGCGGAGATAAATTGTCTGCCAGCGGAGATAAGTTGTCCGCCAACGGATATAGATTTCCCGGCACCGGAAATACGTTTTCCGCCAGCGGAGAGATGTATTTCGTTAGCAGAGATAAGTTGTCTGGCAGGGGATATAGATTTCCCGCCGCCGGAGATAAGTTTTCTGCCAGCGGAGAGACATATTTCGTCAGCAGAGATAAGTTGTCCGGCAGGGGATATATATTTCCCGCCAACGGAAATAAGTTTTCCGCCAGCGGAGAGACGTATTTCGTCAACAGAGATAAGTTGTCTGGCAGGGGAAATAGATTTCCCGCCGCCGGAGATAATTTTTCTGCCAGCGTAGAGACGTATTTCGTCAGCAGAGATAAGCTGTCAGGCCGGGGATATAAATTACTCTGTAAGCGGAGAGATGTATTTTGTCAGCCGAGATAAGATGTCCGGCAGGGGATATAAATTTCCCGCCGCCGGAGGTAAATGTTCTGCCAGCGGAGATAAGTTTTCTGCCGGCGGAGATACGTTGTTCGTCTGCGGAGATAAGCCTGTCCGGCAGGGGATATAAATTTCCCCCTCTGGAGAAAAGTTTTCCGCAAGCGGATATGAATTTCCCGCAACCGGAGATAAGTTTTTCGCCAGCGGAGAGACGAATTTTGTTAGCAGAGATAAGATGTCCGGCAGCGGATAAAGATTTCCGGGCACCGGAAATAAGTTTTTCGCCAGCGGAGAGCAGTATTTCGTCAGCAGAGATAAGTTGTCTGGCAGGGAATATAAACTTCTCGCCGCCGGAGATAAGTTTTCTGCAAGCGGAGAGACGTATTTCGTCAGCAGAGATAAGTTGTCCGGCAGGGGGTATAGATTTCCCGGCACCGGAAATAAGTTTTCCGCCAGCGGAGAGACGTATTTCGTCAACAGAGATAAGTTGTCTGGCAGGGGATATAGATTTCCCGCCGCCGGAGATAATTTTTCTGCCAGCGTAGAGACGTATTTCGTCAGCAGAGATAAGCTGTCAGGCCGGGGATATAAATTACTCGCCGCCGGAGATAAGTTTTCCGCCAGCGGAGAGACGTATTTCGTTAGCACAGATAAGTTGTCTGGCAGGGGATATAGATTTCCCGGCACCGGAAATAAGTTTTCCGCCAGCGGAGAGACGTATTTTGTCAGCAGAGATAATTTGTCTGGCAGGGTCTATAGATTTCCCGCAGCCGTAGATGAGTTTTCCGCCAGCGGAGAGACGTAGTTCGTTAGCAGAGATAAGTTGTCAGGACGGGGATATAAACTTCTCGCCGCCGGAGATAAGTTTTCTGCAAGCGGAGAGACGTATTTTGTCAGCAGAAATAATTTGTCTGGCAGGGTCTATAGATTTCCCGCAGCCGTAGATGAGTTTTCCGCCAGCGGAGAGACGTAGTTCGTTAGCAGAGATAAGTTGTCAGGACGGGGATATAAACTTCTCGCCGCCGGAGATAAGTTTTCCGCCAGCGGAGAGACGTATTTTGTCAGCAGAGATAATTTGTCTGGCAGGGTCTATAGATTTCCCGCAGCCGTAGATGAGTTTTCCGCCAGCGGAGAGATGTAGTTCGTTAGCAGAGATAAGTTGTCAGGACGGGGATATAAACTTCTCGCCGCCGGAGATAAGTTTTCTGCATGCGGAGAGACGTATTTCGTCAGCAGAGATAAGTTGTCCGGCAGGGGATATATATTTCCCGCCACCGGAGATAAGTTTTCCGCCAGCGGAGAGACGTATTTCGTCAGCAAAGATAAGTTTTCTGCAAGCGGAGAGACGTATTTCGTCAGCAGAGATAAGTTGTCCCGCAGGGGATATAGATTTCCCGCCACCGGAAATAAGTTTTCTGCCAGCGTAGAGACGTATTTCGTCAGCAGTGATAAGTTGTCCGGCAGGGGATATATATTTCCCGCCACCGGAGATAAGTTTACTGCCAGCGGAGAGACGTATTTCGTCAGCAGAGATAAGTTGTCCGGCAGGGGATATATATTTCCCGCCACCGGAGATAAGTTTACTGCCAGCGGAGAGACGTATTTTGTCAGCAGAGATAAGTTGTCCGGCAGGGGATATATATTTCCCGCCACCGGAAATAAGTTTTCCGCCTGCGGAGACACGTATTTCGTTAGCAGAGATAAGTTGTCCGGCAGGGGATATAAACTTCCCGCCACAGGAAATTAGTTTTCCGCCAGCGGAGAGAGGTATTTCGTTAGCAGAGATAAGTTGTCCGGCAGGGGATATAAACTTCCCGCCACAGGAAATTAGTTTTCCGCCAGCGGAGAGAGGTATTTCGTCAGCAGACATAAGTTGTCTGGCAGGGAATATAGATTTCTCGCCGCCGGAGATCAGTTTTCCGCCAGCGGAGAGACGTATTTCGTTGGCAGAGATAAGTTGTCAAGCCGGGGATATAACTTTCTCGCTGCCGGAGATAAGTTTTCTGCAAGCGGAGAGACGTATTTCGTCAGCAGAGATAAGTTGTCCGGCAGGGGATATAAACTTCCCGCCACCGGAAATTAGTTTTCCGCCAGCGGAGAGACGTATTTCGTCAGCAGAGATAAGTTTTCTGCAAGCGGAGCAACGTAGTTCGTCTGCGGAGATAAGTTGTCCGGCAGGGGATATAGATTTCCCGCCGCCGGAGATAAGTTTTTTGCCACCGTAGAGACGTATTTCGTCAGCAGAGATAAGTTGTCCGGCAGATGATATATATTTCCCGCCACCGGAAATTAGTTTTCCGCCAGCGAAAAGACGTATTTCGTCAGCAGAGATAAGTTTTCTGCAAGCGGAGAGACGTATTTCGTCAGCAGAGATAAGTTGTCCGGCAGGGGATATAGATTTCCCAGCACCGGAAATAAGTTTTCCGCCAGCGGAGACACGTATTTCGTTAGCAGAGATAAGTTGTCCGGCAGCGGATATAAAC
The DNA here is from genome assembly GCF_009870125.1 of Drosophila pseudoobscura. NCBI lineage: Eukaryota > Metazoa > Arthropoda > Insecta > Diptera > Drosophilidae > Drosophila > Drosophila pseudoobscura. The sequence continues at coordinate 66,754 of NW_022881715.1, read as the reverse complement.
TTCCCGCCACAGGAAATTAGTTTTCCGCCAGCGGAGAGAGGTATTTCGTTAGCAGAGATAAGTTGTCCGGCAGGGGATATAAACTTCCCGCCACAGGAAATTAGTTTTCCGCCAGCGGAGAGAGGTATTTCGTCAGCAGACATAAGTTGTCTGGCAGGGAATATAGATTTCTCGCCGCCGGAGATAAGTTTTCCGCCAGCGGAGAGACGTATTTCGTTGGCAGAGATAAGTTGTCAAGCCGGGGATATAACTTTCTCGCCGCCGGAGATAAGTTTTCTGCAAGCGGAGAGACGTATTTCGTCAGCAGAGATAAGTTGTCCGGCAGGGGATATAAACTTCCCGCCACCGGAAATTAGTTTTCCGCCAGCGGAGAGACGTATTTCGTCAGCAGAGATAAGTTTTCTGCAAGCGGAGCAACGTAGTTCGTCTGCGGAGATAAGTTGTCCGGCAGGGGATATAGATTTCCCGCCGCCGGAGATAAGTTTTTTGCCACCGTAGAGACGTATTTCGTCAGCAGAGATAAGTTGTCCGGCAGATGATATATATTTCCCGCCACCGGAAATTAGTTTTCCGCCAGCGAAAAGACGTATTTCGTCAGCAGAGATAAGTTTTCTGCAAGCGGGGAGACGTATTTCGTCAGCAGAGATAAGTTGTCCGGCAGGGGATATAGATTTCCCAGCACCGGAAATAAGTTTTCCGCAAGCGGAGAGACGTATTTCGTCAGCAGAGATAAAATGTCCGGCAGCGGATATAGATTTCCCTGCACCGGAAATAAGTTTTCCGCCAGCGGAGAGACGTATTTCGTCAGCAAAGATAAGTTTTCTGCAAGCGGAGAGACGTATTTCGTCAGCAGAGATAAGTTGTCCGGCAGAGGATATAGATTTCCCGCCACCGTAGATAAGTTTACTGCCAGCGGAGAGACGTATTTCGTCAGCAGTTTTCTGCCGGCGGAGAAATGTAGTTCGTCAGCGGAGATAAATTGTCTGCTAGCGGAGATAAGTTGTCCGGCAGGGGATATATATTTCCCGCCACCGGAAATTAGTTTTCCGCCAGCGGAGAGACGTATTTCGTCAGCAAAGATAAGTTTACTGCCAGCGGAGAGACGTATTTCGTCAGCAGAGATAAGTTGTCCGGAAGGGGATATATATTTTCCGCCAGCGGAGAGACGTATTTCGTCAGCAAAGATAAGTTTTCTGCAAGCGGAGAGACGTATTTCGTCAGCAGAGATAAGTTGTCCGGCAGAGGATATAGATTTCCCGCCACCGGAGATAAGTTTACTGCCAGCGGAGAGACGTATTTCGTCAGCAGAGATAAGTTGTCCGGAAGGGGATATATATTTTCCGCCACCGGAAATTAGTTTTCCGCCAGCGGAGAGACGTATTTCGTCAGCAAAGATAAGTTTTCTGCAAGCGGAGAGACGTATTTCGTCAGCAGAGATAAGTTGTCCGGCAGGGGATATAGATTTCCCGCCACCGGAAATAAGTTTTCTGCCAGCGTAGAGACGTATTTCGTCTGCGGAGATAAGTTGTCCGGCAGGGGATATAGATTTCCCGCCGCCGGAGATAGGTTTTCTGCCACCGTAGAGATGTATTTCGTTAGCAGAGATAAGTTGTCCGGCAGATGATATATATTTCCCGCCACCGGAAATTCGTAATTCGTTAGCGGGTATAAATTGTCCGTCAGGGGATTTAAAAAATTCCCGCCGCCGTAGATAACATTTCTGCCAGCGGAGAATCGTAGTTCGTCAGCGGAGATAAATTGTCTGCCAGCGGAGATAAGATGTCTGTCAGCGGAGAAAAGTTTTCCGCCAGCGGATATAAATTTCCCGCTACCGCAGATAAGTTTTCCGCCAGCGGAGAGATGTATTTTGTCAGCAGAGATAAGTTGTCCGGCAGGGGATATAAATTTCCCGACACCGGAGATAAGTTTTCCGCCACCGGAGAGACGTATTTTGTCGGCAGAGATAAGTTGTCCGGCAGGGGCTATAAATTTCCCCCTCTGGAGAAAAGTTTTCCGCCAGCGGAGAGATGTATTTTGTTTGCCGAGATAAGATGTCCCGCCGCCGTATATCCCACCTTCTTCGGATATTTCAATTTATGAGCAGCACTTGTCCGCTTTAGCCGCTTTTTCTTCTTCGCTATCTGATAAAGATCGTATGATAGTTCTTGGTGACTTCAACTTGCCAGGAGCTGTTTGGTCTTCGGTAAACGAGTCTAGTATCCTAGTGCCCATGTCACGACATGACTTTGTTGACGGCTTGCTTGACCTGTCCCTGTCTCAAGTCAATCATGTGAAAAATTCCTTGGGTCGATTGCTTGATCTATGCTTTGTATCGGATCCGACCATAGTGTTGTTAACCCGAGCCCTTCCGCTCACTATACCTGAAGACGCCTACCACCCTACTTTCGAGGTGTCGCTAGATATAGGACCAACTGAATTGGATCGGTCGAGTAGACTACCTGAACGTGTCCGCTGCCGTAAAGCCGAGTTTAATAACCTAATTAAAGATTTTGATTGGTCCGCTTTGTACTTGTGCACTGATGTCACAAACGGCACAAACATTTTTTACAATGCTCTTGGCACATTTTTTGATTCTTGTGTCCCGCTTTCTTGTCCGATTAGATCTGGAAAACCCCCTTGGTTTACCAAAGAGTTATCCAGTCTAAAAAACTTAAAATCAAGACTTTATAAAAAATTTCAAGAAGTGGGTTCTCCTACTTCTCACTCTCGTTATGTAATAGCTCGGTCAAACTTTTCAATTCTTAATGCTCAATGCTATAAGAGCTACCTATCTCGTTGCAGGATACGCTTTTCTCAGGACCCTAAACAGTTTTACTGCTTCGTAAACAGTAAGCGTATAACGTCCGCACACCCATCCTCGCTATCATTTTGTAATACGTCGGCAAATAATGATCAGGCAATTGCCGATCTTTTTGCCCAGTTTTTCCAAACCACCTATTCTGAGGAACGCTACTCTGGTCAACCGTACCCATACGGATTACCAAGGTCGAACGGCATTTTCAGTCCCTTGTTAAATGAATATTCCCTACTTCAAGATCTTCGACTAGTTAAGCCGGTGTTTTCACCGGGTCCAGACGGGGTTCCAAGTTGTGTACTCAGGTACTGCGCCGAGGCTCTGTGTGGACCATTGCTTAAACTATTCACCCTGTCCATTGATTCCTCTTGCTTCCCCCCCAATCTGGAAGGAATCGTTTATAATTCCTCTCCATAAAAAAGGTAGCAAGTCTGATGCAAAAAATTATAGAGGTATAGCAAAGTTATCCGCTATTCCCAAATTGTTTGAGAAGGTTTTAACTCCGCACTTGCAACATCTCTGCAAGTCACTTATATCTCCAACTCAGCATGGATTTATAAGGCGGCGATCAACCACCACGAACTTGTTAGAGTTTACCTCTTTCATTATTAAAGGCTTTCAAGGTAACTTACAGACGGATGTTATTTACACCGACTTCAATAAAGCATTCGACTCTGTAAACCATTCCCTTTTAGCACATAAACTTGCCCTTTTAGGGTTTCCGCCCAACCACCTGAGATGGATTTCTAGCTATCTTTGTTCTAGTTCTCAAAGAGTCCTCTTCAAAAACTCCCTCTCTTTACCAGTAAAGGTTTCTTCGGGAGTACCACAGGGCAGCCATATTGGCCCCTTACTCTTCACACTCTTTATTAATGACTTGCCTTCAGTATTAACATACTCTCGAGTACTTATGTATGCGGATGATGTTAAACTCTGTGTCCAGTACAAGGACATTTCATTTCATTCTCGCTTGCAATCCGATCTCAATAGCTTTCAGTCATGGTGTTGTGCAAACTTGTTACACCTTAATGCCTCGAAATGCAAAGTTATGACATTTCATCGTTCTAGCCCTTTGTTGGCTCCCTACACCCTATTTGGGGGTTCTCTCCACCCTGGTGGATGATCTGGGTGTTATGTTAGACCCCAAGTTAAAGTTTTCCGAACACATTTCTACCATGGTAAATAAGGCCATGGGCGTGCTTGTGTTTATAAAGAGTTGGTCAAAGGAATTTGACGACCCCTATATAACAAAGACTCTCTATACCTCGCTGGTTCGTCCGATCTTAGAATACGGCTCCTGTGTATGGTGCCCTCAGTACAAAGTACACCAGGACCGTATAGAATCAGTACAGAAAAACTTCACGATTCCTATTAGACTGACTAGAAATTTTATACCGTTGTTCCTTCCACTTTGTAGATCGAATTATTCCTTGCATGAACCGTTTAGGGTCTTATGCTCGGATTATAATTCCCTCTACCATATTATATCCAACACTAATTCTCTTCCTCTTATTAAATTATTAATCCTTACACACCTTTCTATTAATTAGTAACTGTAGTGGTATTTGTATTTTGATTGCATGCTTAGTTTCTTAGTAAGTTTAGTGCTAATTTTCCTCGAATGTTAGTCTAATATCTATCTTTCTTGCATGTTCGCGTTTGGTTCGGCTACGCACCGCGCGTCATGCGGCAGCGCCCCTCGGTCGGTTGGGCGGGAGGAGGGCTGTGTTTTGCCTGGGATCCGCGCGTAACAGCCTTCTGCTGGTGTCACACGTGCCACTTGACGGTGCAGTAATTGCATCGCCTCTTGAAAGATGCAGTCATTGCATGAAACGTAGGTCGTCTGCGTAGATAAGTTTTCCGCCATCGGAGAGACGTATTTTGTCAGCAGAGATAAGTTGTCCGGCAGGGGATATAGATTTCCCGCCACCGTAAATAAGTTTTCCGCCAGCGAAGAGATGTATTTTGTCAGCAGAGATAAGATGTCCGGCAGGGGATATAAATTCCTCGCCGCCGGAAGTAAATGTTCTGCCAGCGGAGATAAGTTTTCCAGAGGGGGGGAGAAAAGTTTTCCGCCAGCGGATATAAATTTCCCGCCGCCGGAGATAAGTTTTCTGCCCGCGGAAAGACGTATTTTGTCAGCAAAGATAAGATAAGATAAGATGTCTGTCAGCGGAGATAAGTTTTCTGCCGGCGGAGAAACGTAGGTCGTTTGCGTAGATAAGTTTTCCGCCAGCGGAGAGACGTATTTTGTCAGCAGAGATACGTTCTCCGGCAGGGGATATAGATTTTCCGCCACCGTAAATAAGTTTTCCGCCAGCGAAGAGATGTATTTTGTCAGCAGAGATAAGATGTCCGGCAGGGGATATAAATTCCTCGCCGCCGGAAGTAAATGTTCTGCCAGCGGAGATAAGTTTTCCAGAGGGGGGGAGAAAAGTTTTCCGCCAGCGGATATAAATTTCCCGCTACCGCAGATAACTTTTCCGCCAGCGGAGAGATGTATTTTGTCAGCCGAGATAAGATGTCCGGCAGGGGATATAAATTTCCCGTCGCTGGAAGTAAATGTTTTGCCAGCGGAGATAAGTTTTCTGCCGGCGGAGAAACGTAGGTCGTCTGCGGAGATAAGTTGTCCGGCAGGGGGTATAAATTTCCCCCTCTGGTCAAAAGTTTTCCAGCAGCGGATATAAATTTCCCGCCACCGGAGATAAGTTTTCCGCCAGCGGAGAGACGTATTTTGTCAGCAGAGATAAGTTGTCCGGCAGCGGATATAATTTTCCCGCCGCCGGAGATAAGTTTTCTGGCAGCGTAGATTCGTATTTCGTCAGCAGAGTTAAGATGTCCGGCAGCGGATATAGATTTCCCGGCACCGGAAATAAGATTTCCGCCAGCGGAGAGACGTATTTCGTTAGCAGAGATAAGTTGTCTGGCAGGGGATATAGATATTCCGGCACCGGAAATAAGTTTTCCGCCAGCGGAGAGACGTATTTCGTCAGCAGAGATAAGTTGTCTGGCAGGGAATATAGATTTCCCGCCGCCGTAGATAAGTTTTCCGCCACCGGAGAGACGTATTTTGTGAGCAGAGATAAGTTGTCTGGCAGGGAATATAGATTTCCCGCCACCGTAAATAAGTTTTCCGCCAGCGAAGAGATGTATTTGGTCAGCAGAGATAAGATGTCCGGCAGGGGATATAAATTCCTCGCCGCCGGAAGTAAATGTTCTGCCAGCGGAGATAAGTTTTCCAGAGGGGGGAGAAAAGTTTTCCGCCAGCGGATATAAATTTCCCGCTACCGCAGATAACTTTTCCGCCAGCGGAGAGATGTATTTTGTCAGCCGAGATAAGATGTCCGGCAGGGGATATAAATTTCCCGTCGCTGGAAGTAAATGTTTTGCCAGCGGAGATAAGTTTTCTGCCGGCGGAGAAACGTAGGTCGTCTGCGGAGATAAGTTGTCCGGCAGGGGGTATAAATTTCCCCCTCTGGTCAAAAGTTTTCCGGCAGCGGATATAAATTTCCCGCCACCGGAGATAAGTATTCCGCCAGCGGAGAGACGTATTTTGTCAGCAGAGATAAGACGTCCGGCAGGGGCTATAAATTTCCCCCTCTGGAGAAAAGTTTTCCCCCAGCGGATATAAATTTCCCGCCACCGGAGATAAGTTTTCCGCCACCGGAGAGACGTATTTTGTCAGCAGAGATAAGTTGTCCGGCAGGGGATATAAATTTCTCTCCACCGGAGATAAGTTTTCTGCCAGCGTAGAGACGTATTTTGTCAGCAGTGATAAGTTGTCCGGCAGGGGATATAAATTTCCCGCCACCGGAGATAAAGACGTATTTTGTCAGCAAAGATAAGACAAGATAAGATAAGATGTCTGTCAGCGGAGAAAAGTTTTCCGCCAGCGGATATAAATTTCCCGCTACCGCAGATAAGTTTTCCGCCAGCGGAGAGATGTATTTCGTCAGCAGAGATAAGTTTTCTGCCAGTGGAGAGACGTATTTCGTTAGCAGAGATAAGTTGACAGGCCGCGGATATAAATTTCTCGCCGCCGGAGATAAGTTTTCTGCAAGCGGAGAGACGTATTTCGTCAGCAGAGATAAGTTAGCTTCAAGCGGAGAGACGTATTTCGTCTGCATAGATAACTTGTCCGGCAGTGGATATAGATTTCCCGGCACCGGAAATAAGTTTTCCGCCAGCGGAGAGACGTATTTCTTTAGCAGAGATAAGTTGTCAGGCTGGGGATAAAAATTTCTCGCCGCAGGAGATAAGTTTTCTACCAGCGGAGAGACGTATTTCGTCAGCAGAGATAAGTTTGCTGCAAGCGGAGAGACGTATTTCGTTAGCAGAGATAAGTTGTCCGGCAGAGGATATATATTTCCCGCCACCGGAAATAAGTTTTCCGCCAGCGGAGAGACGTATTTCGTTAGAAGAGATAAGTTGTCAGGCTGGGGATAAAAATTTCTCGCCGCAGGAGATAAGTTTTCTGCAAGCGGAGAGATGTATTTCGTCAGCAGAGATAAGTTTTCTGCCAGTGGAGAGACGTATTTCGTTAGCAGAGAAAAGTTGACAGGCCGGGGATATAAATTTCTCGCCGCCGGCGATAAGTTTTCTGCAAGCGGAGAGATGTATTTCGTCAGCAGAGATAAGTTTTCTGCCAGTGGAGAGACGTATTTCGTTAGCAGAGACATGTTGACAGGCCGGGGATAAAAATTTCTCGCCGCAGGAGATAAGTTTACTGCAAGCGGAGAGATGTATTTCGTCAGCAGAGATAAGTTTTCTGCCAGTGGAGAGACGTATTTCGTTGGCAGAGATAAGTTGTCAGGCCGGGGATAAAAATTTCTCGCCGCAGGAGATAAATTTTCTGCAAGCGAAGAGATGTATTTCGTCAGCAGAGATAAGTTTTCTGCCAGTGGAGAGACGTATTTCGTTAAAAGAGATAAGTTGTCAGGCTGGGGATAAAAATTTCTCGCCGCAGGAGATAAGTTTTCTGCAAGCGGAGAGATGTATTTCGTCAGCAGATATAAGTTCTCTGCCAGTGGAGAGACGTATTTCGTCAGCAGAGATAAGTTTTCCGGCAGTGGATATAGATTTCCCGGCACCGGAAATAAGTTTTCCGCCAGCGGAGAGACGTATTTCTTTAGCAGAGATAAGTTGTTCGGCTGGGGATAAAAATTTCTCGCCGCAGGAGAAAAGTTTTCTACAAGCGGAGAGACGTATTTCGTCAGCAGAGATAAATTTGCTGCAAGCGGAGAGACGTATTTCGTCAGCAGAGATAAGTTGTCCGGCAGAGGATATATATTTCCCGCCACCGGAAATCAGTTTTCCGCCAGCGGAGAGACGTATTTCGTTAGCAGAGATAAGCTGTCCGGCAGGGGATATAAATTTCCCGCCGCCGGAGGTAAATGTTCTGCCAGCGGAGATCAGTTTTCTGCCGGCGGAGAAACGTAATTCGTCAGCGGGGATAAATTGTCCGTTAGGGGATGTAAATTTCCTGCCGTCGGAGATAAGATTTCTGCCAGTGGAGAATCGTAGTTCGTCAGCGGAGATAAATTGTCTGTCAGCGGAAATAAGTTGTCCGCAAGCGGATATAGATTTCTCGGCACCGGAAATAAGTTTTCCGCCAGCGGAGAGACGTATTTCGTAAGCAGAGATAAGTTGTCTGGCAGGGGATATAATATGTCCGTTATCGGAGAAAAGTTTTCCGCCAACGGATATAAATTTCCGCCACCGCAGATAAGTTTTCCGCAAGCGAAGAGATGTATTTTGTCAGCAGCGATAAGATGTCCGGCAGGGGATTTAAATTCCTCGCCTCCGGAAGTAAATGTTATGCCAGCGGAGATAAGTTTTCTGCCGGCGGAGAAACGTAATTCGTCAGCGGGGAGAAATTGTCCGTCAGGGGATATAAATTTCCCGCCGCCGGAGATAAGATTTCTGCCAGTGGAGAATCGTAGTTCGTCAGCGGAGATAAACTGTCCGCCAGCGGATATCGATTTCCCGGCACCGGAAATAAGTTTTCTGCCAGCGTAGAGACGTATTGCGTCAGCAGAGATAAGTTGTCCGGCAGGGAATATATATTTCCCGCCACGGGAAATAAGTTTTCCCCCAGCGGAGAGACGTATTGCGTTAGCAGAGATAAGTTGTCAGGCCGGGGATAAAAATTTCTCGCCGCTGGAGATAAGTTTTCCGCCAGCGGAGAGACGTATTTCGTAAGCAGAGATAAGTTGTCTGGCAGGGGATATGGATTTCCGTCGCCGGAGATAAGTTTTCTGCCAACGTAGAGACGTATTTCGTCAGCAGAGATGCCGGAGATAAATTTTCTGTCAGCGGAAATAAGTTGTCCGCAAGCGGATATAGATTTCTCGGCACCGGAAATAAGTTTTTCGCCAGCGGAGAGACGTATTTCGTCTGCAGAGATAACTTGTCCGGCAGTGGATATATATTTCCCGCCACCGGAAATAAATTTTCCGCCAGCGGAGAGACGTATTTCTTTAGCAGAGATAAGTTGTCAGGCTGGGGATAAAAATTTCTCGCCGCAGGAGAAAAGTTTTCTACAAGCGGAGAGACGTATTTCGTCAGCAGAGATAAATTTGCTGCAAGCGGAGAGACGTATTTCGTCAGCAGAGATAAGTTGTCCGGCAGAGGATATATATTTCCCGCCACCGGAAATCAGTTTTCCGCCAGCGGAGAGACGTATTTCGTTAGCAGAGATAAGCTGTCCGGCAGGGGATATAAATTTCCCGCCGCCGGAGGTAAATGTTCTGCCAGCGGAGATCAGTTTTCTGCCGGCGGAGAAACGTAATTCGTCAGCGGGGATAAATTGTCCGTTAGGGGATGTAAATTTCCTGCCGTCGGAGATAAGATTTCTGCCAGTGGAGAATCGTAGTTCGTCAGCGGAGATAAATTGTCTGTCAGCGGAAATAAGTTGTCCGCAAGCGGATATAGATTTCTCGGCACCGGAAATAAGTTTTCCGCCAGCGGAGAGACGTATTTCGTAAGCAGAGATAAGTTGTCTGGCAGGGGATATAATATGTCCGTTATCGGAGAAAAGTTTTCCGCCAACGGATATAAATTTCCGCCACCGCAGATAAGTTTTCCGCAAGCGAAGAGATGTATTTTGTCAGCAGCGATAAGATGTCCGGCAGGGGATATAAATTCCTCGCCTCCGGAAGTAAATGTTATGCCAGCGGAGATAAGTTTTCTGCCGGCGGAGAAACGTAATTCGTCAGCGGGGAGAAATTGTCCGTCAGGGGATATAAATTTCCCGCCGCCGGAGATAAGATTTCTGCCAGTGGAGAATCGTAGTTCGTCAGCGGAGATAAACTGTCCGCCAGCGGATATCGATTTCCCGGCACCGGAAATAAGTTTTCTGCCAGCGTAGAGACGTATTGCGTCAGCAGAGATAAGTTGTCCGGCAGGGAATATATATTTCCCGCCACGCGAAATAAGTTTTCCCCCAGCGGAGAGACGTATTTCGTTAGCAGAGATAAGTTGTCAGGCCGGGGATAAAAATTTCTCGCCGCTGGAGATAAGTTTTCCGCCAGCGGAGAGACGTATTTCGTAAGCAGAGATAAGTTGTCTGGCAGGGGATATGGATTTCCGTCGCCGGAGATAAGTTTTCTGCCAACGTAGAGACGTATTTCGTCAGCAGAGATGCCGGAGATAAATTTTCTGTCAGCGGAAATAAGTTGTCCGCAAGCGGATATAGATTTCTCGGCACCGGAAATAAGTTTTTCGCCAGCGGAGAGACGTATTTCGTCTGCAGAGATAACTTGTCCGGCAGTGGATATATATTTCCCGCCACCGGAAATAAATTTTCCGCCAGCGGAGAGACGTATTTCTTTAGCAGAGATAAGTTGTCAGGCTGGGGATAAAAATTTCTCGCCCCAGGAGATAAGTTTTCTACAAGCGGAGATACGTATTTCGTCAGCAGAGATAAGTTTGCTGCAAGCGGAGAGACGTATTTCGTCAGCAGAGATAAGTTGTCCGGCAGAGGATATATATTTCCCGCCACCGGAAATAGGTTTTCCGCCAGCGGAGAGACGTATTTCGTTAGCAGAGATAAGTTGTCAGGCTGGGGATAAAAATTTCTCGCCGCAGGAGATAAGTTTTCTGCAAGCGGAGAGACGTATTTCGTCAGCAGAGATAAGTTAGCTGCAAGCGGAGAGACGTATTTCGTCTGCAGAGATAACTTGTCCGGCAGTGGATATAGATTTCCCGGCACCGGAAATAAGTTTTCCGCCAGCGGAGAGACGTATTTCTTTAGCAGAGATAAGTTGTCCGGCTGGGGATAAAAATTTCTCGCCGCAGGAGATAAGTTTTCTACAAGCGGAGAGACGTATTTCGTCAGCAGAGATAAGTTTGCTGCAAGCGGAGAGACGTATTTCGTTAGCAGAGATAAGTTGAGAGGCCGGGGATATAAATTTCTCGCCGCAGGAGATAAGTTTTCTGCAAGCGGAGAGACGTATTTCGTCAGCAGAGATAAGTTTTCTGCTAGCGGAGAGACGTATTTCGTCAGCAGAGATAACTTGTCCGGCAGTGGATATAGATTTCCCGACACCGGAGATAAGTTTTCCGCCACCGGAGAGACGTATTTTGTCGGCAGAGATAAGTTGTCCGGCAGGGGCTATAAATTTCCCCTCTGGAGAAAAGTTTTCCGCCAGCGGAGAGATGTATTTTGTTTGCCGAGATAAGATGTCCCGCCGCCGTATATCCCACCTTCTTCGGATATTTCAATTTATGAGCAGCACTTGTCCGCTTTAGCCGCTTTTTCTTCTTCGCTATCTGATAAAGATCGTATGATAGTTCTTGGTGACTTCAACTTGCCAGGAGCTGTTTGGTCTTCGGTAAACGAGTCTAGTATCCTAGTGCCCATGTCACGACATGACTTTGTTGACGGCTTGCTTGACCTGTCCCTGTCTCAAGTCAATCATGTGAAAAATTCCTTGGGTCGATTGCTTGATCTATGCTTTGTATCGGATCCGACCATAGTGTTGTTAACCCGAGCCCTTCCGCTCACTATACCTGAAGACGCCTACCACCCTACTTTCGAGGTGTCGCTAGATATAGGACCAACTGTATTGGATCGGTCGAGTAGACTACCTGAACGTGTCCGCTGCCGTAAAGCCGAGTTTAATAACCTAATTAAAGATTTTGATTGGTCCGCTTTGTACTTGTGCACTGATGTCACAAACGGCACAAACATTTTTTACAATGCTCTTGGCACATTTTTTGATTCTTGTGTCCCGCTTTCTTGTCCGATTAGATCTGGAAAACCCCCTTGGTTTACCAAAGAGTTATCCAGTCTAAAAAACTTAAAATCAAGACTTTATAAAAAATTTCAAGAAGTGGGTTCTCCTACTTCTCACTCTCGTTATGTAATAGCTCGGTCAAACTTTTCAATTCTTAATGCTCAATGCTATAAGAGCTACCTATCTCGTTGCAGGATACGCTTTTCTCAGGACCCTAAACAGTTTTACTGCTTCGTAAACAGTAAGCGTAGAACGTCCGCACACCCATCCTCGCTATCATTTTGTAATACGTCGGCAAATAATGATCAGGCAATTGCCGATCTTTTTGCCCAGTTTTTCCAAACCACCTATTCTGAGGAACGCTACTCTGGTCAACCGTACCCATACGGATTACCAAGGTCGAACGGCATTTTCAGTCCCTTGTTAAATGAATATTCCCTACTTCAAGATCTTCGACTAGTTAAGCCGGTGTTTTCACCGGGTCCAGACGGGGTTCCAAGTTGTGTACTCAGGTACTGCGCCGAGGCTCTGTGTGGACCATTGCTTAAACTATTCACCCTGTCCATTGATTCCTCTTGCTTCCCCCCCCAATCTGGAAGGAATCGTTTATAATTCCTCTCCATAAAAAAGGTAGCAAGTCTGATGCAAAAAATTATAGAGGTATAGCAAAGTTATCCGCTATTCCCAAATTGTTTGAGAAGGTTTTAACTCCGCACTTGCAACATCTCTGCAAGTCACTTATATCTCCAACTCAGCATGGATTTATAAGGCGGCGATCAACCACCACGAACTTGTTAGAGTTTACCTCTTTCATTATTAAAGGCTTTCAAGGTAACTTACAGACGGATGTTATTTACACCGACTTTAATAAAGCATTCGACTCTGTAAACCATTCCCTTTTAGCACATAAACTTGCCCTTTTAGGGTTTCCGCCCAACCACCTGAGATGGATTTCTAGCTATCTTTGTTCTAGTTCTCAAAGAGTCCTCTTCAAAAACTCCCTCTCTTTACCAGTAAAGGTTTCTTCGGGAGTACCACAGGGCAGCCATATTGGCCCCTTACTCTTCACACTCTTTATTAATGACTTGCCTTCAGTATTAACATACTCTCGAGTACTTATGTATGCGGATGATGTTAAACTCTGTGTCCAGTACAAGGACATTTCATTTCATTCTCGCTTGCAATCCGATCTCAATAGCTTTCAGTCATGGTGTTGTGCAAACTTGTTACACCTTAATGCCTCGAAATGCAAAGTTATGACATTTCATCGTTCTAGCCCTTTGTTGGCTCCCTACACCCTATTTGGGGGTTCTCTCCACCCTGGTGGATGATCTGGGTGTTATGTTAGACCCCAAGTTAAAGTTTTCCGAACACATTTCTACCATGGTAAATAAGGCCATGGGCGTGCTTGTGTTTATAAAGAGGTGGTCAAAGGAATTTGACGACCCCTATATAACAAAGACTCTCTATACCTCGCTGGTTCGTCCGATCTTAGAATACGGCTCCTGTGTATGGTGCCCTCAGTACAAAGTACACCAGGACCGTATAGAATCAGTACAGAAAAACTTCACGATTCCTATTAGACTGACTAGAAATTTTATACCGTTGTTCCTTCCACTTTGTAGATCGAATTATTCCTTGCATGAACCGTTTAGGGTCTTATGCTCGGATTATAATTCCCTCTACCATATTATATCCAACACTAATTCTCTTCCTCTTATTAAATTATTAATCCTTACACACCTTTCTATTAATTAGTAACTGTAGTGGTATTTGTATTTTGATTGCATGCTTAGTTTCTTAGTAAGTTTAGTGCTAATTTTACTCGAATGTTAGTCTAATATCTATCTTTCTTGCATGTTCGCGTTTGGTTCGGCTACGCACCGCGCGTCATGCGGCAGCGCCCCTCGGTCGGTTGGGCGGGAGGAGGGCTGTGTTTTGCCTGGGATCCGCGCGTAACAGCCTTCTGCTGGTGTCACACGTGCCACTTGACGGTGCAGTAATTGCATCGCCTCTTGAAAGATGCAGTCATTGCATGAAACGTAGGTCGTCTGCGTAGATAAGTTTTCCGCCAGCGGAGAGACGTATTTTGTCAGCAGAGATAAGTTGTCCGGCAGGGGATATAGATTTCCCGCCACCGTAAATAAGTTTTCCGCCAGCGAAGAGATGTATTTTGTCAGCAGAGATAAGAAGTCCGGCAGGGGATATAAATTCCTCGCCGCCGGAAGTAAATGTTCTGCCAGCGGAGATAAGTTTTCCAGAGGGGGGGAGAAAAGTTTTCCGCCAGCGGATATAAATTTCCCGCCGCCGGAGATAAGTTTTCTGCCCGCGGAAAGACGTATTTTGGCAGCAAAGATAAGATAAGATAAGATGTCTGTCAGCGGAGATAAGTTTTCTGCCGGCGGAGAAACGTAGGTCGTTTGCGTAGATAAGTTTTCCGCCAGCGGAGAGACGTATTTTGTCAGCAGAGATACGTTCTCCGGCAGGGGATATAGATTTTCCGCCACCGTAAATAAGTTTTCCGCCAGCGAAGAGATGTATTTTGTCAGCAGAGATAAGATGTCCGGCAGGGGATATAAATTCCTCGCCGCCGGAAGTAAATGTTCTGCCAGCGGAGATAAGTTTTCCAGAGGGGGGGAGAAAAGTTTTCCGCCAGCGGATATAAATTTCCCGCTACCGCAGATAACTTTTCCGCCAGCGGAGAGATGTATTTTGTCAGCCGAGATAAGATGTCCGGCAGGGGATATAAATTTCCCGTCGCTGGAAGTAAATGTTTTGCCAGCGGAGATAAGTTTTCTGCCGGCGGAGAAACGTAGGTCGTCTGCGAAGATAAGTTGTCCGGCAGGGGGTATAAATTTCCCCCTCTGGTCAAAAGTTTTCCAGCAGCGGATATAAATTTCCCGCCACCGGAGATAAGTTTTCCGCCAGCGGAGAGACGTATTTTGTCAGCAGAGATAAGTTGTCCGGCAGCGGATATAATTTTCCCGCTGCCGGAGATAAGTTTTCTGGCAGCGTAGATTCGTATTTCGTCAGCAGAGTTAAGATGTCCGGCAGCGGATATAGATTTCCCGGCACCGGAAATAAGATTTCCGCCAGCGGAGAGACGTATTTCGTTAGCAGAGATAAGTTGTCTGGCAGGGGATATAGATATTCCGGCACCGGAGATAAGTTTTCTGCCAGCGTAGAGACGTATTTTGTCAGCAGTGATAAGTTGTCCGGCAGGGGATATAAATTTCCCGCCACCGGAGATAAAGACGTATTTTGTCAGCAAAGATAAGACAAGATAAGATAAGATGTCTGTCAGCGGAGAAAAGTTTTCCGCCAGCGGATATAAATTTCCCGCTACCGCAGATAAGTTTTCCGCCAGCGGAGAGATGTATTTCGTCAGCAGAGATAAGTTTTCTGCCAGTGGAGAGACGTATTTCGTTAGCAGAGATAAGTTGACAGGCCGCGGATATAAATTTCTCGCCGCCGGAGATAAGTTTTCTGCAAGCGGAGAGACGTATTTCGTCAGCAGAGATAAGTTAGCTGCAAGCGGAGAGACGTATTTCGTCTGCATAGATAACTTGTCCGGCAGTGGATATAGATTTCCCGGCACCGGAAATAAGTTTTCCGCCAGCGGAGAGACGTATTTCTTTAGCAGAGATAAGTTGTCAGGCTGGGGATAAAAATTTCTCGCCGCAGGAGATAAGTTTTCTACCAGCGGAGAGACGTATTTCGTCAGCAGAGATAAGTTTGCTGCAAGCGGAGAGACGTATTTCGTTAGCAGAGATAAGTTGTCCGGCAGAGGATATATATTTCCCGCCACCGGAAATAAGTTTTCCGCCAGCGGAGAGACGTATTTCGTTAGAAGAGATAAGTTGTCAGGCTGGGGATAAAAATTTCTCGCCGCAGGAGATAAGTTTTCTGCAAGCGGAGAGATGTATTTCGTCAGCAGAGATAAGTTTTCTGCCAGTGGAGAGACGTATTTCGTTAGCAGAGAAAAGTTGACAGGCCGGGGATATAAATTTCTCGCCGCCGGAGATAAGTTTTCTGCAAGCGGAGAGATGTATTTCGTCAGCAGAGATAAGTTTTCTGCCAGTGGAGAGACGTATTTCGTTAGCAGAGACATGTTGACAGGCCGGGGATAAAAATTTCTCGCCGCAGGAGATAAGTTTTCTGCAAGCGGAGAGATGTATTTCGTCAGCAGATATAAGTTCTCTGCCAGTGGAGAGACGTATTTCGTCAGCAGAGATAAGTTTTCCGGCAGTGGATATAGATTTCCCGGCACCGGAAATAAGTTTTCCGCCAGCGGAGAGACGTATTTCTTTAGCAGAGATAAGTTGTCCGGCTGGGGATAAAAATTTCTCGCCGCAGGAGAAAAGTTTTCTACAAGCGGAGAGACGTATTTCGTCAGCAGAGATAAATTTGCTGCAAGCGGAGAGACGTATTTCGTCAGCAGAGATAAGTTGTCCGGCAGAGGATATATATTTCCCGCCACCGGAAATCAGTTTTCCGCCAGCGGAGAGACGTATTTCGTTAGCAGAGATAAGCTGTCCGGCAGGGGATATAAATTTCCCGCCGCCGGAGGTAAATGTTCTGCCAGCGGAGATCAGTTTTCTGCCGGCGGAGAAACGTAATTCGTCAGCGGGGATAAATTGTCCGTTAGGGGATGTAAATTTCCTGCCGTCGGAGATAAGTTTTCCGCCAGCGGAGAGACGTATTTCGTAAGCAGAGATAAGTTGTCTGGCAGGGGATATAATATGTCCGTTATCGGAGAAAAGTTTTCCGCCAACGGATATAAATTTCCGCCACCGCAGATAAGTTTTCCGCAAGCGAAGAGATGTATTTTGTCAGCAGCGATAAGATGTCCGGCAGGGGATATAAATTCCTCGCCTCCGGAAGTAAATGTTATGCCAGCGGAGATAAGTTTTCTGCCGGCGGAGAAACGTAATTCGTCAGCGGGGAGAAATTGTCCGTCAGGGGATATAAATTTCCCGCCGCCGGAGATAAGATTTCTGCCAGTGGAGAATCGTAGTTCGTCAGCGGAGATAAACTGTCCGCCAGCGGATATCGATTTCCCGGCACCGGAAATAAGTTTTCTGCCAGCGTAGAGACGTATTGCGTCAGCAGAGATAAGTTGTCCGGCAGGGAATATATATTTCCCGCCACGGGAAATAAGTTTTCCCCCAGCGGAGAGACGTATTTCGTTAGCAGAGATAAGTTGTCAGGCCGGGGATAAAAATTTCTCGCCGCTGGAGATAAGTTTTCCGCCAGCGGAGAGACGTATTTCGTAAGCAGAGATAAGTTGTCTGGCAGGGGATATGGATTTCCGTCGCCGGAGATAAGTTTTCTGCCAACGTAGAGACGTATTTCGTCAGCAGAGATGACGGAGATAAATTGTCTGTCAGCGGAAATAAGTTGTCCGCAAGCGGATATAGATTTCTCGGCACCGGAAATAAGTTTTTCGCCAGCGGAGAGACGTATTTCGTCTGCAGAGATAACTTGTCCGGAAGTGGATATATACTTCCCGCCACCGGAAATAAATTTTCCGCCAGCGGAGAGACGTATTTCTTTAGCAGAGATAAGTTGTCAGGCTGGGGATAAAAATTTCTCGCCCCAGGAGATAAGTTTTCTACAAGCGGAGATACGTATTTCGTCAGCAGAGATAAGTTTGCTGCAAGCGGAGAGACGTATTTCGTCTGCAGAGATAACTTGTCCGGCAGTGGATATAGATTTCCCGGCACCGGAAATAAGTTTTCCGCCAGCGGAGAGACGTATTTCTTTAGCAGAGATAAGTTGTCCGGCTGGGGATAAAAATTTCTCGCCGCAGGAGATAAGTTTTCTACAAGCGGAGAGACGTATTTCGTCAGCAGAGATAAGTTTGCTGCAAGCGGAGAGACGTATTTCGTTAGCAGAGATAAGTTGAGAGGCCGGGGATATAAATTTCTCGCCGCAGGAGATAAGTTTTCTGCAAGCGGAGAGACGTATTTCGTCAGCAGAGATAAGTTTTCTGCTAGCGGAGAGACGTATTTCGTCAGCAGAGATAACTTGTCCGGCAGTGGATATAGATTTCCCGACACCGGAGATAAGTTTTCCGCCACCGGAGAGACTTTTTTTGTCGGCAGAGATAAGTTGTCCGGCAGGGACTATAAATTTCCCCCTCTGGAGAAAAGTTTTCCGCCAGCGGAGAGATGTATTTTGTTTGCCGAGATAAGATGTCCCGCCGCCGTATATCCCACCTTCTTCGGATATTTCAATTTATGAGCAGCACTTGTCCGCTTTAGCCGCTTTTTCTTCTTCGCTATCTGATAAAGATCGTATGATAGTTCTTGGTGACTTCAACTTGCCAGGAGCTGTTTGGTCTTCGGTAAACGAGTCTAGTATCCTAGTGCCCATGTCACGACATGACTTTGTTGACGGCTTGCTTGACCTGTCCCTGTCTCAAGTCAATCATGTGAAAAATTCCTTGGGTCGATTGCTTGATCTATGCTTTGTATCGGATCCGACCATAGTGTTGTTAACCCGAGCCCTTCCGCTCACTATACCTGAAGACGCCTACCACCCTACTTTCGAGGTGTCGCTAGATATAGGACCAACTGTATTGGATCGGTCGAGTAGACTACCTGAACGTGTCCGCTGCCGTAAAGCCGAGTTTAATAACCTAATTAAAGATTTTGATTGGTCCGCTTTGTACTTGTGCACTGATGTCACAAACGGCACAAACATTTTTTACAATGCTCTTGGCACATTTTTTGATTCTTGTGTCCCGCTTTCTTATCCGATTAGATCTGGAAAACCCCCTTGGTTTACCAAAGAGTTATCCAGTCTAAAAAACTTAAAATCAAGACTTTATAAAAAATTTCAAGAAGTGGGTTCTCCTACTTCTCACTCTCGTTATGTAATAGCTCGGTCAAACTTTTCAATTCTTAATGCTCAATGCTATAAGAGCTACCTATCTCGTTGCAGGATACGCTTTTCTCAGGACCCTAAACAGTTTTACTGCTTCGTAAACAGTAAGCGTAGAACGTCCGCACACCCATCCTCGCTATCATTTTGTAATACGTCGGCAAATAATGATCAGGCAATTGCCGATCTTTTTGCCCAGTTTTTCCAAACCACCTATTCTGAGGAACGCTACTCTGGTCAACCGTACCCATACGGATTACCAAGGTCGAACGGCATTTTCAGTCCCTTGTTAAATGAATATTCCCTACTTCAAGATCTTCGACTAGTTAAGCCGGTGTTTTCACCGGGTCCAGACGGGGTTCCAAGTTGTGTACTCAGGTACTGCGCCGAGGCTCTGTGTGGACCATTGCTTAAACTATTCACCCTGTCCATTGATTCCTCTTGCTTCCCCCCCAATCTGGAAGGAATCGTTTATAATTCCTCTCCATAAAAAAGGTAGCAAGTCTGATGCAAAAAATTATAGAGGTATAGCAAAGTTATCCGCTATTCCCAAATTGTTTGAGAAGGTTTTAACTCCGCACTTGCAACATCTCTGCAAGTCACTTATATCTCCAACTCAGCATGGATTTATAAGGCGGCGATCAACCACCACGAACTTGTTAGAGTTTACCTCTTTCATTATTAAAGGCTTTCAAGGTAACTTACAGACGGATGTTATTTACACCGACTTTAATAAAGCATTCGACTCTGTAAACCATTCCCTTTTAGCACATAAACTTGCCCTTTTAGGGTTTCCGCCCAACCACCTGAGATGGATTTCTAGCTATCTTTGTTCTAGTTCTCAAAGAGTCCTCTTCAAAAACTCCCTCTCTTTACCAGTAAAGGTTTCTTCGGGAGTACCACAGGGCAGCCATATTGGCCCCTTACTCTTCACACTCTTTATTAATGACTTGCCTTCAGTATTAACATACTCTCGAGTACTTATGTATGCGGATGATGTTAAACTCTGTGTCCAGTACAAGGACATTTCATTTCATTCTCGCTTGCAATCCGATCTCAATAGCTTTCAGTCATGGTGTTGTGCAAACTTGTTACACCTTAATGCCTCGAAATGCAAAGTTATGACATTTCATCGTTCTAGCCCTTTGTTGGCTCCCTACACCCTATTTGGGGGTTCTCTCCACCCTGGTGGATGATCTGGGTGTTATGTTAGACCCCAAGTTAAAGTTTTCCGAACACATTTCTACCATGGTAAATAAGGCCATGGGCGTGCTTGTGTTTATAAAGAGGTGGTCAAAGGAATTTGACGACCCCTATATAACAAAGACTCTCTATACCTCGCTGGTTCGTCCGATCTTAGAATACGGCTCCTGTGTATGGTGCCCTCAGTACAAAGTACACCAGGACCGTATAGAATCAGTACAGAAAAACTTCACGATTCCTATTAGACTGACTAGAAATTTTATACCGTTGTTCCTTCCACTTTGTAGATCGAATTATTCCTTGCATGAACCGTTTAGGGTCTTATGCTCGGATTATAATTCCCTCTACCATATTATATCCAACACTAATTCTCTTCCTCTTATTAAATTATTAATCCTTACACACCTTTCTATTAATAAGTAACTGTAGTGGTATTTGTATTTTGATTGCATGCTTAGTTTCTTAGTAAGTTTAGTGCTAATTTTCCTCGAATGTTAGTCTAATATCTATCTTTCTTGCATGTTCGCGTTTGGTTCGGCTACGCACCGCGCGTCATGCGGCAGCGCCCCTCGGTCGGTTGGGCGGGAGGAGGGCTGTGTTTTGCCTGGGATCCGCGCGTAACAGCCTTCTGCTGGTGTCACACGTGCCACTTGACGGTGCAGTAATTGCATCGCCTCTTGAAAGATGCAGTCATTGCATGAAACGTAGGTCGTCTGCGTAGATAAGTTTTCCGCCAGCGGAGAGACGTATTTTGTCAGCAGAGATAAGTTGTCCGGCAGGGGATATAGATTTCCCGCCACCGTAAATAAGTTTTCCGCCAGCGAAGAGATGTATTTTGTCAGCAGAGATAAGAAGTCCGGCAGGGGATATAAATTCCTCGCCGCCGGAAGTAAATGTTCTGCCAGCGGAGATAAGTTTTCCAGAGGGGGGGAGAAAAGTTTTCCGCCAGCGGATATAAATTTCCCGCCGCCGGAGATAAGTTTTCTGCCCGCGGAAAGACGTATTTTGGCAGCAAAGATAAGATAAGATAAGATGTCTGTCAGCGGAGATAAGTTTTCTGCCGGCGGAGAAACGTAGGTCGTTTGCGTAGATAAGTTTTCCGCCAGCGGAGAGACGTATTTTGTCAGCAGAGATACGTTCTCCGGCAGGGGATATAGATTTTCCGCCACCGTAAATAAGTTTTCCGCCAGCGAAGAGATGTATTTTGTCAGCAGAGATAAGATGTCCGGCAGGGGATATAAATTCCTCGCCGCCGGAAGTAAATGTTCTGCCAGCGAAGATAAGTTTTCCAGAGGGGGGGAGAAAAGTTTTCCGCCAGCGGATATAAATTTCCCGCTACCGCAGATAACTTTTCCGCCAGCGGAGAGATGTATTTTGTCAGCCGAGATAAGATGTCCGGCAGGGGATATAAATTTCCCGTCGCTGGAAGTAAATGTTTTGCCAGCGGAGATAAGTTTTCTGCCGGCGGAGAAACGTAGGTCGTCTGCGGAGATAAGTTGTCCGGCAGGGGGTATAAATTTCCCCCTCTGGTCAAAAGTTTTCCAGCAGCGGATATAAATTTCCCGCCACCGGAGATAAGTTTTCCGCCAGCGGAGAGACGTATTTTGTCAGCAGAGATAAGTTGTCCGGCAGCGGATATAATTTTCCCGCTGCCGGAGATAAGTTTTCTGGCAGCGTAGATTCGTATTTCGTCAGCAGAGTTAAGATGTCCGGCAGCGGATATAGATTTCCCGGCACCGGAAATAAGATTTCCGCCAGCGGAGAGACGTATTTCGTTAGCAGAGATAAGTTGTCTGGCAGGGGATATAGATATTCCGGCACCGGAAATAAGTTTTCCGCCAGCGGAGAGACGTATTTCGTCAGCAGAGATAAGTTGTCTGGCAGGGAATATAGATTTCCCGCCGCCGTAGATAAGTTTTCCGCCACCGGAGAGACGTATTTTGTCAGAAGAGATAAGTTGTCCGGCAGGGGCTATAAATTTCCCCCTCTGGAGAAAAGTTTTCCGCCAGCGGATATAAATTTCCCGCCACCGGAGATAAGTTTTCTGCCAGCGGAGAGACGTATTTCGTCAGCAGAGATAAGTTGTCTGGCAGGGAATATAGATTTCACGCCGCCGGAGATAAGTTTTCCGCCAGCGGATAGACGTATTTTGTGAGCAGAGATAAGTTGTCTGGCAGGGAATATAGATTTCCCGCCACCGTAAATAAGTTTTCCGCCAGCGAAGAGATGTATTTGGTCAGCAGAGATAAGATGTCCGGCAGGGGATATAAATTCCTCGCCGCCGGAAGTAAATGTTCTGCCAGCGGAGATAAGTTTTCCAGAGGGGGGGAGAAAAGTTTTCCGCCAGCGGATATAAATTTCCCGCTACCGCAGGTAACTTTTCCGCCAGCGGAGAGATGTATTTTGTCAGCCGAGATAAGATGTCCGGCAGGGGATATAAATTTCCCGTCGCTGGAAGTAAATGTTTTGCCAGCGGAGATAAGTTTTCTGCCGGCGGAGAAACGTAGGTCGTCTGCGGAGATAAGTTGTCCGGCAGGGGGTATAAATTTCCCCCTCTGGTCAAAAGTTTTCCGGCAGCGGATATAAATTTCCCGCCACCGGAGATAAGTATTCCGCCAGCGGAGAGACGTATTTTGTCAGCAGAGATAAGACGTCCGGCAGGGGCTATAAATTTCCCCCTCTGGAGAAAAGTTTTCCCCCAGCGGATATAAATTTCCCGCCACCGGAGATAAGTTTTCCGCCACCCGAGAGACGTATTTTGTCAGCAGAGATAAGTTGTCCGGCAGGGGATATAAATTTCTCTCCACCGGAGATAAGTTTTCTGCCAGCGTAGAGACGTATTTTGTCAGCAGTGATAAGTTGTCCGGCAGGGGATATAAATTTCCCGCCACCGGAGATAAAGACGTATTTTGTCAGCAAAGATAAGACAAGATAAGATAAGATGTCTGTCAGCGGAGAAAAGTTTTCCGCCAGCGGATATAAATTTCCCGCTACCGCAGATAAGTTTTCCGCCAGCGGAGAGATGTATTTCGTCAGCAGAGATAAGTTTT
Organism: Drosophila pseudoobscura; assembly: GCF_009870125.1. Taxonomy (NCBI): domain Eukaryota; kingdom Metazoa; phylum Arthropoda; class Insecta; order Diptera; family Drosophilidae; genus Drosophila; species Drosophila pseudoobscura. The sequence continues at coordinate 43,559 of NW_022881715.1, read as the reverse complement.
CTGCCAGTGGAGAGACGTATTTCGTTAGCAGAGATAAGTTGACAGGCCGCGGATATAAATTTCTCGCCGCCGGAGATAAGTTTTCTGCAAGCGGAGAGACGTATTTCGTCAGCAGAGATAAGTTAGCTGCAAGCGGAGAGACGTATTTCGTCTGCATAGATAACTTGTCCGGCAGTGGATATAGATTTCCCGGCACCGGAAATAAGTTTTCCGCCAGCGGAGAGACGTATTTCTTTAGCAGAGATAAGTTGTCAGGCTGGGGATAAAAATTTCTCGCCGCAGGAGATAAGTTTTCTACCAGCGGAGAGACGTATTTCGTCAGCAGAGATAAGTTTGCTGCAAGCGGAGAGACGTATTTCGTTAGCAGAGATAAGTTGTCCGGCAGAGGATATATATTTCCCGCCACCGGAAATAAGTTTTCCGCCAGCGGAGAGACGTATTTCGTTAGAAGAGATAAGTTGTCAGGCTGGGGATAAAAATTTCTCGCCGCAGGAGATAAGTTTTCTGCAAGCGGAGAGATGTATTTCGTCAGCAGAGATAAGTTTTCTGCCAGTGGAGAGACGTATTTCGTTGGCAGAGATAAGTTGTCAGGCCGGGGATAAAAATTTCTCGCCGCAGGAGATAAGTTTTCTGCAAGCGAAGAGATGTATTTCGTCAGCAGAGATAAGTTTTCTGCCATTGGAGAGACGTATTTCGTTAAAAGAGATAAGTTGTCAGGCTGGGGATAAAAATTTCTCGCCGCAGGAGATAAGTTTTCTGCAAGCGGAGAGATGTATTTCGTCAGCAGATATAAGTTCTCTGCCAGTGGAGAGACGTATTTCGTCAGCAGAGATAAGTTTTCCGGCAGTGGATATAGATTTCCCGGCACCGGAAATAAGTTTTCCGCCAGCGGAGAGACGTATTTCGTTAGCAGAGAAAAGTTGACAGGCCGGGGATATAAATTTCTCGCCGCCGGAGATAAGTTTTCTGCAAGCGGAGAGATGTATTTCGTCAGCAGAGATAAGTTTTCTGCCAGTGGAGAGACGTATTTCGTTAGCAGAGACATGTTGACAGGCCGGGGATAAAAATTTCTCGCCGCAGGAGATAAGTTTTCTGCAAGCGGAAATATGTATTTCGTCAGCAGAGATAAGTTTTCTGCCAGTGGAGAGACGTATTTCGTTGGCAGAGATAAGTTGTCAGGCCGGGGATAAAAATTTCTCGCCGCAGGAGATAAGTTTTCTGCAAGCGAAGAGATGTATTTCGTCAGCAGAGATAAGTTTTCTGCCATTGGAGAGACGTATTTCGTTAAAAGAGATAAGTTGTCAGGCTGGGGATAAAAATTTCTCGCCGCAGGAGATAAGTTTTCTGCAAGCGGAGATACGTATTTCGTCAGCAGAGATAAGTTGTCCGGCAGGGGATATAAACTTCCCGCTACCGGAAATTAGTTTTCCGCCAGCGGAGAGACGTATTTCGTCAGCAGAGATAAGTTGTCTGGCAGGGGATATGGATTTCCGTCGCCGGAGATAAGTTTTCTGCCAACGTAGAGACGTATTTCGTCAGCAGAGATGACGGAGATAAATTGTCTGTCAGCGGAAATAAGTTGTCCGCAAGCGGATATAGATTTCTCGGCACCGGAAATAAGTTTTTCGCCAGCGGAGAGACGTATTTCGTCTGCAGAGATAACTTGTCCGGAAGTGGATATATACTTCCCGCCACCGGAAATAAATTTTCCGCCAGCGGAGAGACGTATTTCGTCAGCAGACATAAGTTGTCTGGCAGGGAATATAGATTTCTCGCCGCCGGAGATAAGTTTTCCGCCAGCGGAGAGACGTATTTCGTTGGCAGAGATAAGTTGTCAAGCCGGGGATATAAATTTCTCGCCGCCGGAGATAAGTTTTCTGCAAGCGGAGATACGTATTTCGTCAGCAGAGATAAGTTGTCCGGCAGGGGATATAAACTTCCCGCTACCGGAAATTAGTTTTCCGCCAGCGGAGAGACGTATTTCGTCAGCAGAGATAAGTTTTCTGCAAGCGGAGCAACGTAGTTCGTCTGCGGAGATAAGTTGTCCGGCAGGGGATATAGATTTCCCGCCGCCGGAGAAAAGTTTTTTGCCACCTTAGAGACGTATTTCGTCAGCAGAGATAAGTTGTCCGGCAGATGATATATATTTCCCGCCACCGGAAATTAGTTTTCCGCCAGCGAAAAGACGTATTTCGTCAGCAGAGATAAGTTTTCTGCCAGAGGAGAATCGTAGTTCGTCAGCGGGTATAAATTGTCCGTCAGGGGATATAAATTTCCCGCCGCCGGAGATAAGTTTTCTGCAAGCGGAGAGATGTATTTCGTCAGCAGAGATAAGTTTTCTGCCAGTGGAGAGACGTATTTCGTTAGCAGAGACATGTTGACAGGCCGGGGATAAAAATTTCTCGCCGCAGGAGATAAGTTTTCCGCCAGCGGAGAGATGTATTTCGTCAGCAGAGATAAGTTTTCTGCCAGTGGAGAGACGTATTTCGTTAGCAGAGATAAGTTGACAGGCCGCGGATATAAATTTCCCGCTACCGCAGATAAGTTTTCCGCCAGCGGAGAGATGTATTTCGTCAGCAGATATAAGTTCTCTGCCAGTGGAGAGACGTATTTCGTCAGCAGAGATAAGTTTTCCGGCAGTGGATATAGATTTCCCGGCACCGGAAATAAGTTTTCCGCCAGCGGAGAGACGTATTTCTTTAGCAGAGATAAGTTGTCCGGCTGGGGATAAAAATTTCTCGCCGCAGGAGAAAAGTTTTCTACAAGCGGAGAGACGTATTTCGTCAGCAGAGATAAATTTGCTGCAAGCGGAGAGACGTATTTCGTCAGCAGAGATAAGTTGTCCGGCAGAGGATATATATTTCCCGCCACCGGAAATCAGTTTTCCGCCAGCGGAGAGACGTATTTCGTTAGCAGAGATAAGCTGTCCGGCAGGGGATATAAATTTCCCGCCGCCGGAGGTAAATGTTCTGCCAGCGGAGATCAGTTTTCTGCCGGCGGAGAAACGTAATTCGTCAGCGGGGATAAATTGTCCGTTAGGGGATGTAAATTTCCTGCCGTCGGAGATAAGTTTTCCGCCAGCGGAGAGACGTATTTCGTAAGCAGAGATAAGTTGTCTGGCAGGGGATATAATATGTCCGTTATCGGAGAAAAGTTTTCCGCCAACGGATATAAATTTCCGCCACCGCAGATAAGTTTTCCGCAAGCGAAGAGATGTATTTTGTCAGCAGCGATAAGATGTCCGGCAGGGGATATAAATTCCTCGCCTCCGGAAGTAAATGTTATGCCAGCGGAGATAAGTTTTCTGCCGGCGGAGAAACGTAATTCGTCAGCGGGGAGAAATTGTCCGTCAGGGGATATAAATTTCCCGCCGCCGGAGATAAGATTTCTGCCAGTGGAGAATCGTAGTTCGTCAGCGGAGATAAACTGTCCGCCAGCGGATATCGATTTCCCGGCACCGGAAATAAGTTTTCTGCCAGCGTAGAGACGTATTGCGTCAGCAGAGATAAGTTGTCCGGCAGGGAATATATATTTCCCGCCACGGGAAATAAGTTTTCCCCCAGCGGAGAGACGTATTTCGTTAGCAGAGATAAGTTGTCAGGCCGGGGATAAAAATTTCTCGCCGCTGGAGATAAGTTTTCCGCCAGCGGAGAGACGTATTTCGTAAGCAGAGATAAGTTGTCTGGCAGGGGATATGGATTTCCGTCGCCGGAGATAAGTTTTCTGCCAACGTAGAGACGTATTTCGTCAGCAGAGATGACGGAGATAAATTGTCTGTCAGCGGAAATAAGTTGTCCGCAAGCGGATATAGATTTCTCGGCACCGGAAATAAGTTTTTCGCCAGCGGAGAGACGTATTTCGTCTGCAGAGATAACTTGTCCGGAAGTGGATATATACTTCCCGCCACCGGAAATAAATTTTCCGCCAGCGGAGAGACGTATTTCTTTAGCAGAGATAAGTTGTCAGGCTGGGGATAAAAATTTCTCGCCCCAGGAGATAAGTTTTCTACAAGCGGAGATACGTATTTCGTCAGCAGAGATAAGTTTGCTGCAAGCGGAGAGACGTATTTCGTCAGCAGAGATAAGTTGTCCGGCAGAGGATATATATTTCCCGCCACCGGAAATAGGTTTTCCGCCAGCGGAGAGACGTATTTCGTTAGCAGAGATAAGTTGTCAGGCTGGGGATAAAAATTTCTCGCCGCAGGAGATAAGTTTTCTGCAAGCGGAGAGACGTATTTCGTCAGCAGAGATAAGTTAGCTGCAAGCGGAGAGACGTATTTCGTCTGCAGAGATAACTTGTCCGGCAGTGGATATAGATTTCCCGGCACCGGAAATAAGTTTTCCGCCAGCGGAGAGACGTATTTCTTTAGCAGAGATAAGTTGTCCGGCTGGGGATAAAAATTTCTCGCCGCAGGAGATAAGTTTTCTACAAGCGGAGAGACGTATTTCGTCAGCAGAGATAAGTTTGCTGCAAGCGGAGAGACGTATTTCGTTAGCAGAGATAAGTTGAGAGGCCGGGGATATAAATTTCTCGCCGCAGGAGATAAGTTTTCTGCAAGCGGAGAGACGTATTTCGTCAGCAGAGATAAGTTTTCTGCTAGCGGAGAGACGTATTTCGTCAGCAGAGATAACTTGTCCGGCAGTGGATATAGATTTCCCGGCACTGGAAATAAGTTTTCCGCCAGCGGAGAGACGTATTTCTTTCGCAGAGATAAGTTGTCCGGCTGGGGATAAAAATTTCTCGCCGCAGGAGATAAGTTTTCTACAAGCGGAGAGACGTATTTCATCAGCAGAGATAAGTTTGCTGCAAGCGGAGAGACGTATTTCGTTAGCAGAGATAAGTTGACAGGCCGGGGATATAAATTTCTCGCCGCAGGAGATAAGTTTTCTACAAGCGGAGAGACGTATTTCGTCAGCAGAGATAAGTTTGCTGCAAGCGGAGAGACGTATTTCGTTAGCAGAGATATGTTGACAGGCCGGGGATATAAATTTCTCGCCGCAGGAGATAAGTTTTCTGCAAGCGGAGAGACGTATTTCGTCAGCAGAGATAAGTTTTCTGCTAGCGGAGAGACGTATTTCGTCAGCAGAGATAAGTTTTCCGCCAGCGGAGAGACGTATTTCGTTAGAAGAGATAAGTTGTCAGGCTGGGGATAAAAATTTCTCGCCGCAGGAGATAAGTTTTCTGCAAGCGGAGAGATGTATTTCGTCAGCAGAGATAAGTTTTCTGCCAGTGGAGAGACGTATTTCGTTGGCAGAGATTAGTTGTCAGGCCGGGGATATAAATTTCTCGCCGCCGGAGATAAGTTTTCTGCAAGCGGAGAGACGTATTTCGTCAGCAGATATAAGTTTTCTGCCAGTGGAGAGACGTATTTCGTCAGCAGAGATAACTTGTCCGGCAGTGGATATAGATTTCCCGGCACTGGAAATAAGTTTTCCGCCAGCGGAGAGACGTATTTCTTTAGCAGAGATAAGTTGTCCGGCTGGGGATAAAAATTTCTCGCCGCAGGAGAAAAGTTTTCTACAAGCGGAGAGACGTATTTCGTCAGCAGAGATAAATTTGCTGCACGCGGAGAGACGTATTTCGTCAGCAGAGATAAGTTGTCCGGCAGAGGATATATATTTCCCGCCACCGGAAATCAGTTTTCCGCCAGCGGAGAGACGTATTTCGTTAGCAGAGATAAGCTGTCCGGCAGGGGATATAAATTTCCCGCCGCCGGAGGTAAATGTTCTGCCAGCGGAGATCAGTTTTCTGCCGGCGGAGAAACGTAATTCGTCAGCGGGGATAAATTGTCCGTTAGGGGATGTAAATTTCCTGCCGTCGGAGATATGATTTCTGCCAGTGGAGAATCGTAGTTCGTCAGCGGAGATAAATTGTCTGTCAGCGGAAATAAGTTGTCCGCAAGCGGATATAGATTTCTCGGCACCGGAAATAAGTTTTCCGCCAGCGGAGAGACGTATTTCGTAAGCAGAGATAAGTTGTCTGGCAGGGGATATAATATGTCCGTTATCGGAGAAAAGTTTTCCGCCAACGGATATAAATTTCCGCCACCGCAGATAAGTTTTCCGCAAGCGAAGAGATGTATTTTGTCAGCAGCGATAAGATGTCCGGCAGGGGATATAAATTCCTCGCCTCCGGAAGTAAATGTTATGCCAGCGGAGATAAGTTTTCTGCCGGCGGAGAAACGTAATTCGTCAGCGGGGCGAAATTGTCCGTCAGGGGATATAAATTTCCCGCCGCCGGAGATAAGATTTCTGCCAGTGGAGAATCGTAGTTCGTCAGCGGAGATAAACTGTCCGCCAGCGGATATCGATTTCCCGGCACCGGAAATAAGTTTTCTGCCAGCGTAGAGACGTATTGCGTCAGCAGAGATAAGTTGTCCGGCAGGGAATATATATTTCCCGCCACGGGAAATAAGTTTTCCCCCAGCGGAGAGACGTATTTCGTTAGCAGAGATAAGTTGTCAGGCCGGGGATAAAAATTTCTCGCCGCTGGAGATAAGTTTTCCGCCAGCGGAGAGACGTAATTCGTAAGCAGAGATAAGTTGTCTGGCAGGGGATATGGATTTCCGTCGCCGGAGATAAGTTTTCTGCCAACGTAGAGACGTATTTCGTCAGCAGAGATGCCGGAGATAAATTGTCTGTCAGCGGAAATAAGTTGTCCGCAAGCGGATATAGATTTCTCAGCACCGGAAATAAGTTTTTCGCCAGCGGAGAGACGTATTTCGTAAGCAGAGATAAGTTGTCTGGCAGGGGATATAGATTTCCGGCGCCGGAGATAAGTTTTCTGCCAACGTAGAGACGTATTTCGTCTGCAGAGATAACTTGTCCGGCAGTGGATATATATTTCCCGCCACCGGAAATAAATTTTCCGCCACCGGAAATAAATTTTCCGCCAGCGGAGAGACGTATTTCTTTAGCAGAGATAAGTTGTCAGGCTGGGGATAAAAATTTCTCGCCGCAGGAGATAAGTTTTCTACAAGCGGAGAGACGTATTTCGTCAGCAGAGATAAGTTTGCTGCAAGCGGAGAGACGTATTTCGTTAGCAGAGATAAGTTGACAGGCCGGGGATATAAATTTCTCGCCGCAGGAGATAAGTTTTCTGCAAGCGGAGAGATGTATTTCGCCAGCAGAGATAAGTTTTCTGCCAGTGGAGAGACGTATTTCGTTAGCAGAGATAAGTTGACAGGCCGGGGATATAAATTTCTCGCCGCCGGAGATAAGTTAGCTGCAAGCGGAGAGACGTATTTCGTCTGCAGAGATAACTTGTCCGGCAGTGGATATAGATTTCCCGGCACCGGAAATAAGTTTTCCGCCAGCGGAGAGACGTATTTCTTTAGCAGAGATAAGTTGTCCGGCTGGGGATAAAAATTTCTCGCCGCAGGAGATAAGTTTTCTACAAGCGGAGAGACGTATTTCGTCAGCAGAGATAAGTTTGCTGCAAGCGGAGAGACGTATTTCGTTAGCAGAGATAAGTTGACAGGCCGGGGATATAAATTTCTCGCCGCAGGAGATAAGTTTTCTGCAAGCGGAGAGATGTATTTCGTCAGCAGAGATAAGTTTTCTGCCAGTGGAGAGACGTATTTCGTTAGCAGAAATAAGTTGACTGGCCGGGGATATAAATTTCTCGCCGCAGGAGATAAGTTTTCTGCAAGCGGAGAGATGTATTTCGTCAGCAGAGATAAGTTTTCTGCCAGTGGAGAGACGTATTTCGTTAGCAGAAATAAGTTGACAGGCCGGGGATATAAATTTCTCGCCGCAGGAGATAAGTTTTCTGCAAGCGGAGAGACGTATTTCGTCAGCAGAGATAAGTTTGCTGCAAGCGGAGAGACGTATTTCGTTAGCAGAGATAAGTTGACAGGCCGGGGATATAAATTTCTCGCCGCAGGAGATAAGTTTTCTGCAAGCGGAGAGATGTATTTCGTCAGCAGAGATAAGTTTGCTGCAAGCGGAGAGACGTATTTCGTTAGCAGAGATAAGTTGACAGGCCGGGGACATAAATTTCTCGCCGCAGGAGATAAGTTTTCTGCAAGCGGAGAGATGTATTTCGTCAGCAGAGATAAGTTTTCTGCCAGTGGAGAGACGTATTTCGTTAGCAGAAATAAGTTGACAGGCCGGGGATATAAATTTCTCGCCGCAGGAGATAAGTTTTCTGCAAGCGGAGAGATGTATTTCGTCAGCAGAGATAAGTTTTCTGCTAGCGGAGAGACGTATTTCGTCAGCAGAGATAACTTGTCCGGCAGTGGATAGAGATTTCCCGGCACTGGAAATAAGTTTTCCGCCAGCGGATATAAATTTCCCGCCATCGCAGATAAGTTTTCAGCCAGCGGAGAGATGTATTTTGTCAGCCGAGATAAGATGTCCGGCAGGGGATATAAATTTCCCGCCGCCGGAGGTAAATGTTCTGCCAGCGGAGATAAGTTTTCTGCCGGCGGAGAAACGTAGTTCGTCTGCAGAGATAAGTTGTCCGGCAAGGGATATAAATTTCCCCCTCTGGAGATAAGTGTTCCGCAAGCGGATATGAATTTCCCGCCACCGGAGATAAGTTTTCCGCCAGCGGAGAGACGTATTTTGTCAATAGAGATAAGTTGTCCGGCAGCGAAGATAATATGTCCGTTATCGGAGAAAAGTTTTCCGCCAGCGGATATAAATTTCCGCCACCGCAGATAAGTTTTCCGCCAGCGAAGAGATGTATTTTGTCAGCAGCGATAAGATGTCCGGCAGGGGATATAAATTCCTCGCCGCCGGAAGTAAATGTTATGCCAGCGGAGATAAGTTTTCTGCCGGCGGAGAAACGTAATTCGTCAGCGGGGATAAAGTTTGCTGCAAGCGGAGAGACGTATTTCGTCAGCAGAGATAAGTTGTCCGGCAGAGGATATAGATTTCCCGGCACCGGAAATTAGTTTTCCGCCAGCGGAGAGACGTATTTCGTAAGCAGAGATAAGTTGTCTGGCAGAGGATATAGATTTTCCGCCGCCGGAGATAAGTTTTCTGCCAGCGTAGAGACGTATTTCATCAGCTGAGATAAGTTGTCCGGCAGGGGATATATATTTTCCGCCACAGGAAATAAGTTTTCCGGCAGCGGAGAGACATATTTCGTTAGCAGAGATAAGTTGTCAGGCCGGGGATATAAATTTCAAGCCGCCGGAGATAAGTTTTCTTCAAGCGGAGAGACGTATTTCGTCAGCAGAGATAAGTTTGCTGCAAGCGGAGAGACGTATTTCGTCAGCAGAGATAAGTTGTCCGGCAGGGGATATAGATTTCCCGCCATCGGAAATAAGTTTTCCGCCAGCGGAGAGACGTATTTCGATAGCAGATATAAGCTGTCCGGCAGTGTATATAAATTTCCCGCCGCCGGAGGTATATCTTCTGCCAGCGGAGATAAGTTTGCTGCCAGTGGAGAAACGTCATTCGTCAGCGGGGATAAATATTCCGTCAGGGGATGTAAATTTCCCGCCGCCGGAGATAAGATTTCTGCCAGTGGAGAATCGTAGTTCGTCAGCGGAGATAAATTGTCTGCCAGCGGAGATAAGTTGTCCGCCAGCGGATATAGATTTCCCGGCACCGGAAATAAGTTTTCCGCCAGCGGAGAGACATATTTCGTCAGCAGAGATAAGTTGTCCGGCAGGGGATATATATATTTCCCGCCACCGGAAATAAGTTTTCCGCCAGCGGAGAGACGTATTTCGTAAGCAGAGTTAAGTTGTCTGGCAGGGGATATAGATTTCCCGCCACCGGAAATAAGTTTTCCGCCAGCGGAGAGACGTATTTCGTCACCAGAGATAAGTTGTCCGGCAGGGGATATATATATTTCCCGGCACCGGAAATAAGTTTTCCGCCAGCGGAGAGACGTATTTCGTAAGCAGAGATAAATTGTCTGGCAGGGGATATAGATTTCCCGCCACCGGAAATAAGTTTTTCGCCAGCGGAGAGACGTATTTCGTAGGCAGAGATAAGTTGTCTGGCAGGGGATATAGATTTCCCGGCACTGGAAATAAGTTTTCCGCCAGCGGAGAGACGTATTTCGTAAGCAGAGATAAGTTGTCTGGCAGGGGATATAGATTTCCCGCCGCCGGAGATAAATTTTCTGCCAGCGTAGAGACGTATTTCGTCAGCAGAGATAAGTTGTCCGGCAGGGGATATAGATTTCCCGCCACCGGAAATAAGTTTTCCGCCAGCGGAGAGACGTATTTCGTCAGCAGAGATAAGTTGTCCGGCAGGGGATATAAATTTCCCGCCACCGGAAGTAAGTTTTCCGCCAGCGTAGATACGTATTTCGTCACCAGAGATAAGTTGTCCGGCAGGGGATATATATATTTCCCGCCACCGGAAATAAGTTTTCCGCCATCGGAGAGACGTATTTCGTAAGCAGAGATAAGTTGTCTGGCAGGGGATATAGATTACCCGCCACCGGAAATAAGTTTTTCGCTAGCGGAGAGACGTATTTCGTAAGCAGAGATAAGTTGTCTGGCAGGGGATATAGATTTCCCGTCACCGGAAATAAGTTTTCCGCCAGCGGAGAGACGTATTTCGTAAGCAGAGAGACGTTTTTCGTAAGCAGAGATAAGTTGTCTTGCAGGGGATCTCCGCCGCCGGAGATAAATTTTCTGCCAGCGTAGAGACGTATTTCGTCAGCAGAGATAAGTTGTCCGGCAGGGGGTATAGATTTCCCGCCACCGGAAATAACTTTTCCGTCAGCGGAGAGACGTATTTCGTCAGCAGAGATAAGTTGTCCGGCAGGGGATATAAATTTCCCGCCGCCGGAGATAAATTGTCTGTTGAAATTTGAAGTGTAACCATAATATGATCTGTCTGGCAACGCTAATTAACATAATGTACATGAACAGCGAGAGCCTCTGTTATCTCTCGTCTCTCCTATTCGTATGTAAGTACATATGTACACATGTCATCGCTTCAGTTCTGAATAAACCACTTATGAGCACAGACGCGTCGTTCTCTATTTAATACATGTCAAAAGGCGCAATTCACAATAGGTTATGGGTCCAGATCACAGAAAGATCGGGCGTGTATTAAAGACAATTAAAAAACCGTGGTAGAACTGGAAGTTAATATTTTGTTTGATGCAATTGCAAATAAATCGTGCACCAGTTAGAAAGTGGCGTGTAGCAATTAAAACAAAATGAGTGTGTCTCTGCAAATTGAAAAATTGGGGGAAGACAATTACGATGTGTGGTCTATGTCCATGCGTAGTGTATTGATCACAACGGATTTGTGGACATATTTAAGTGGTAAAACCGAAAGGCCACAGGAGGAAGCAGCAGGAACACAGGAACACTTGGCACAGTGGGACAAGGCTAATCAAAAGGCGTTGGCATGTATTATATTAAATGTAAAAGCAACGCAATTGATGCACATAAAGTCGTGCACAACGTCGAAGCAGGCGTGGCAAAAATTACGCGATGTACATGTGTCAGTGGGACCAGTGCGAAAGGTACAGTTATACCAAAAACTTTTGCGGCAAAATATGCAAAACGGTGATAACGTGGTACAATATGTAAATTCTTTCGTGGAAATTACTGAAAAGTTAGCCGAGCTAAATATCGACATTCAAGACGAGCTAAAAGTAATAATGTTGTTGTCGAGCTTGCCCAGCGGTTGGGAAAATTTCGTCGTGGCGATAGAAACACGCGACAGTCTGCCGTCTTTCGAAACGGTAAAAGTAAAAATACTTGAAGAAGGAGCACGTAAAGACGAAAGAGACGATCGTGAGCTTGCTGTGCAGGCAGTGTACGCACACACACAGACTCAAAGAAACGGTGCGCGTTCGAAGAATTACGGCGCCAGTCGAAAAGACAGCAAACGAGACGGCCAGAAATCCAACGAGCATCGCGAGTTTCGAGGAAAATGCTACAAATGTAAACAAAGCGGGCACCGCGCATCCGAGTGCAAAAGCAACAAAGATAATACGAAAGAGTGCGTAAGGGATGAAAAATCAAACAGCGAAAAAATTCTTGGTGTATCGACAGTGGGGCAACATCGCATATGTGTTGTAATAAAAATTTGTTTGAAACCTTTAATAAGAAAAACACAACCATTATGTTGGCTGCAGAAAAGTATATTGAGTCCCTAGGTATTGGAACTGTAAAAATTAAATCAAATGAAACAAATATAGAATTGCGAAACGTGTTGTATGTGCCGGATTTAAAAATGAATTTTTTGTCGGTGAGCAAAGCAGCCGAGTTCGGGAATGTCACAACATTCGGAAATTCAGAAGCTTTAGTGCGAAATAAACATGGACATATAATGTTGTGAGCGGTACAAGAAAACAATTTATACGTGTATGGAGTGGAAAAAACCACTGATGAAGTGCATTTGATATCCGATATATCTCTTGCAAAAAAATGGCATAGCCGCTACGGGCATTTAAATTTTCAAAATTTAAAGAATCTTTGGCCGTCAGCCGTCATGTGCTACAGGGGGATAAACGGATGTCGGGTCGGCTCGTCACAACTGTAGACTCGGAACGGGGCACAGGCGCCTCGGGTTCATGGCTTGCCCTGGATCCAAGGTGACTGTGCTCCGCGTCATAGGATTCAGGTGGGCACGAGCGAACCGGCACCCGCCGTAACTGTACACACCGGCGGAAGTGCGACTATGCTCTACCCGTGAGGGCGGCTGGAAACAGGTCCTGGTACGGTCATGTCTCTGCCAGGATGCTGGCTAATTGTAGTCGGGCGGAGAGAATAAAACTCTCAGTGAAATAACCCCAATCCAAGGTGACACTGTCATATGCCGAGGGATGCATGGCCGAGGGGATGCTCGGTCGGTTATATGCGGACTCTGGATACCTGCCGACCTCCTGTTTTAATAAGGCTTCCCGGGGCACGCGGGCTATGCCCCGGGCGACTAACCCCTTCCCGCCTACTCGTGGGATCTAATATGCCAAATTTAAATATTACAACAAAAAACACCGCAAAGGAGCACGGCACTCCTCCTATAGTGCCGGAGGGAAAAGACCATCCCTCTACAAATGCATCTGGGAAACCAGTGCCCAAAAAGACGGGGAAGGAGACTAATTCGGTCCACCGTCTCGAGGCAGCAGGCGCTGTGAGGAGAGGACCGAAAAGCCAATCGGGCCAATCCACGTCGGGGGGCCCCAAGGGCGACCCGGTTACCGGGGGGACGACCATGCAGAGCGAAATCGCGGCTGGCGGACCCCTTGGGACCGGGAACCCCTTGACAACCCCGGCAGGCGGCGCCTCTGCCTCGAAAGATAGGCCCAAGTTCTAGGACAAAAGTCGTGCGGCCTTCATCCTGGGCAACGACGACCCGGTGTTCCTGGCGTCTGCCCAGGGAATCGAATCGCGGCGATGGGCCAAGACAGTCCTGCCCGACTACCAGCCAGCCAAAGCTGGCAAGGCCACAGCCAAGGCCCCAAGCAGGCGGCAACGCTCGGCGGAGGACACCGCCACACAAGTCCAACAGGCTAAGAGGACGAAGACACTGAGCAACCGCTCGTTTGCCGAGGTGGCGAGGGGAAAAACCCTGATTGGAGTCCTAGACAGGGGCTCTAAAGACGGGCAGATCCCTAGGGACAAGTGGCACCTCGTGGAAAACGAGCTCCAAGACCGTTTCCTCCAGGAGCTGGAGGAGAATGGAGGACCACCGCCCAAGTGTGAGGACGCCGGGTGGCACCAAGGCAGGGTGAAAGCCATGGCCTGCCAAGATGCTCGCTCGGCGGCCCACTACGCGAAGGCGGTAGCGTCGCTCAAGGAGGTCTACCCAGGAGCCCAGCTGGAGGTCGTGAAGTGGGAGGACATCCCCAGCAAGCCGAGGGCCAGAGCGTGGGTCTCGGCGAAGCCTGCAGAGCCGGATAAGATTCTCCGGATTCTGCAGGTCTGCAACCCCCACCTTCCCACAGCCGATCGGAAGGTGGAGAAGGTAGAAGAGAGCAACGGCCAGAGGCGCCAAGTCATCCTCGTCCTGAACGAGGAGTCGGTCAGACTTCTCCACGACACGGAGGGCGCTGTGGACTACGGCTACAAGAAGGTAGTCGTAGTACCGTACAAGTCCGACTCCAAAGGCATGCAACCGACGGTCGAGCCAGACCTGGAGCCCCCGGAGATCCCTAGTATGAAGATCAAGCCTGCGATGTCAGACGTGGCATCAGTGGTGTCGGATGACATCCTAGATGGTTACGTGTCAGACGTGAGCGATCTCACTAGGGATCTCAAGCACATCGGGGTCGCGGAGGAGTTGGACTCTTCGGAGAGCGACCACGACAGGACAATGGTGGAGGTGAACCTCAGGAATGTCACTGATACTCCTGCAGATAAACCTCCACCATTGTAAGGCAGCATGCGCTGCTCTCCTGCTCCACCTAGCCAAGGGTGGAGCCGACATAGTCCTCATTCAGGAGCCCGGGATCCTCGGAAACAGGGTCTCTGGTCTGAGGACTCCTGACTATAAGCTATACGTAGCTGACTCCGCAGGTAAAACTCGCACCTGCATCCTTACAAAAAGAGATTTGCACTTATTTTTGCTCCCAAATTTCAGCAATGAAGCCCAAACAGCAGTGAGCCTCGAAGGCCAGGGGTGCTCACTGAGAATCTGCTCCACGTACATGGGTCACGACCAACCAGACCCCCCTCCACAGGCGCTCAGGGCGCTAATCACAGACTGCGAGGCCAAGGACACCGGCCTAATCGTAGGGTGCGACGCCAATGCACACCACTCCCAGTGGGGAAGCACTGACACCAACGAAAGGGGTGAGTACCTTTTCAACTATTTACTGACCACTCAGATGGTCCTTTTAAATAGGGGGAGTGATCCCACCTTCATTATTAAAAACCGCAAGGAGGTCCTGGACCTCACACTTGCCTCTCATGAGTTACACGGGAACATCGTATCCTGGAGGGTCCTGGAAGAGCACTCCTTCTCGGACCACAGGTACGTGGAAACCGTATTCTCTTTTTCACTACCAAGACCAGCTCAATTTCGGAACCTTAGGCGGACAAACTGGGCTCGGTACTCATACCACCTCTGTCGTGTTCTCCCTGAGACTCCACCTGAGGAGGAGATCTCCAGGGAAGCCACGACTCATCTTGTTAAACTATTTACCGACGCCTGCAATGAGGCGCTCGATAAATCCTGCCCCTCTAGCAAGAGCAAGAGCAGAGGCCGGAAGAAACATGAATGGTGGAATCCGAAACTGAGGGAACTCCGGAAAGCCTCCCGAAGACTCTTCAATAAAGCTAAGGCTGAAAACGCTGAGCAGAACTGGGCCGATTACAAGGCCAGTCTGTCAGTTTACAATAAAGAACTGAGGAAATCCAAACGCGCCTCATGGCGTAAGTTCTGTAGCGACATTGAGAATAACTCGGAAGCCTCGCGCTTGCGCAAAGTTCTCTCGAAGACTACACCCACTCTGGGCTACCTGAAGAACGCCGACCAATCATGGACAACGTCCAGCAATGAGTCGCTAAATCTTCTCCTTAACACCCACTTTCCCGGCTGCGTTGAAAACAGACCACACTACATCGCGGCTCCCTCCGTTGCCTCAAGTGTTATCATGAACCTGCTAAGCCAGGAGAACATTTCCTGGGCAATAAAAAGCTTCAAACCATACAAATCCGCGGGACCAGATGGCATCATCCCTGCCCAACTGATTCACGCTGGACAAAAAGCCACTAATTGGCTCAAAAGGATATACGAGGGAATCTTCACCCATGGATATATCCCGGAAACCTGGCTTCATACCGAAGTCGTCTTCATCCCCAAGGCAGGCAAGCCCTCGCACACTACCCCCAAAGATTTCAGACCCATAAGTCTATCGTCCTTCCTTCTGAAGACGATGGAACGGCTTTTGGGGATGCATCTCACGGTAAATATTCCGCCTAGTCTATTCTCAGACTCCCAGCATGCCTATCGGAAAGGAAGATCCACCGAAACGGCCCTACACACGATCACATCGATCATAGAAGCGTCCCTCAACTGTAAGGAGTACACCCTGGTAGCCTTCCTCGACATAGAAGCCGCCTTTAATAACATCCTCCCGACCGCCATCACGGGTGCACTGACGGACCTGGGGCTTTGTCAGTAGAGGCACCCCGCAGGGCAGAGTCCTCTCGCCCCACCTATGGAACGTGGCAGTGAACGAACTGCTGCGGGAGATAGAGGGGGGTGGCTGCCGCGTGGTGGCGTATGCGGACGATGTTGCTATAGCATTCTCGGGTAAATTCCCGCAGACGCTGTGTGAGTGCCTGACAAGCACTCTCACGAAGATGTGCAGACAAATGCGGTCTAGGCGTCAACCCGTCTAAAACGGAACTGGTGCTCTTCACTAGGAAGTACAAAGTTCCGACACTGATTCCCCCAAGACTATGTGGGGAAGCCCTAATCTTCAGCAACAACGCCAAGTATCTTGGTCTAATCCTCGATAGAAAGCTCGATTGGAAATTGAGCATAGAGGATAGAGTAAAGAAGGCCACAGTAGCCCTCTACACTTGCAGGAAAGCCATCGGACTAGATGGGGAATGACCCCCTATATAGTTCGGTGGCTTTACACCACCATCATACGACCGATCATGCTCTATGGAGCGGTAGTATGGTGGCCAGCCTTAGACAAAAGGACATGCCTCAATAAACTCAGCAGAGTTCAACGCATGGCAGAGCTATGCATAACTGACGGGCAACGCACTACTCCAGGGGAAGCCCTGGATACTGTGCTGGACCTCCTCCCCATAGATCTCATGGGAAAGAAAGTGGCAACACTTTCCGCACTCAGAATGAGAGAAGCCAGACTGTGGAAAGCGTCCGCGGTTGGCCACTCGGGAATCCTGACGAGTCACCCGCAATTACCAGAGAGGACAGATTATTGTGTCCCTACTGATCACCTCTCGACGCCTTTCCAGGTATCAATCCCACTTAGGGAGGATTGGGAGATGGGCGAACCAGGACCCGCAAATCAGGTTCAGTTCTACACTGTTGGCTCAAAGTTAGACGGCCGCGTGGGGGGCGTAGTCTACTGCAGCGAGCTGAACATCAGTCATTGCTTCAGGCTCCCGGACCACTGCAGTGTGTTCCAAGCGAAAGTTGTAGCCATCAAGGAGGCCATTTCCATCGTCTCCAAACTACTTCTAGACACGCACTTAGTGTGCGTTTTCTCGGACAGCCAAGCAGCTATTAAAGCTCTAGGCTCAATATCGTCGAACTCAGCGACTGTAAATGACTGCCGCAGGTCTCTGCACGAGATCGCAGATCAGTTAGATCTCTTCCTTATATGGGTCCTAGGCCACAGGGACATCGAGGGGAACGACGCCGCCGACGAGCTAGCAAGGCAGGGTACTACAATTCCTCTCCTTATGGAGAGGGAGCAGGTAGCGATGCCTCTGGCTACGTGCAGGCTCCTCACGCACGAATTGTTCGAGCAAAATGCCAATAGGAGATGGCAGCAAACAGTTTCCTGTAAAATCTCAAGATTGATATGGCCATATCGATCGAAGAAGTGCTCAGCCGAGCTGTATAGGCTCAGCAGAGCACAGTGCTCTGCAGTTACTCGAGCCATTACGGGATACTGGCAGATTGGCACTCATGCCTCTAGACTGTCAATCCCTCATAACGACTTCTGCAGGAGTTGTCGCGACGAGGAAGAGGAGGAATCGGTCCCCCACTTCTTCTGCCACTGCCCGGCCCTTGGACATCGTCGTCTTCGTTTTCTCGGGGCTGCTTTCCTCACAGACATTTCGGACCTGGCCGAAATCAAACCGGGGACCTTGTCCAGATTCATCCAAGCCTCCGGATGGGACTGCCCTTAATTTGAAACAGCCTGTTTCTCCACGGTTTTTAGGTATAAGAATGTCGGTAGAGTACAGCAATTCATAAATTCGTCACCCCCGAGAAGTACGAAAGTGTCGCCATTTAAGATCCTGACAGGCATCGATATGAGAATAGGGTATGATATTGAGTTGAAGGACATGTTGGAAGAAGAGTTGCTAGCCGAGCTACAGAGTGAAAAAGAAGAGATACGAAAAACAGTGAAAGGAAACATAGCTAAAATGCAAGAAGAAAATAGTAGAACGTATAACAGGAATAGGAGAGAGGAGCGCGAGTATGAGGTGGATGAATTGGTTGCCATCAAAAGAACGCAGTTTGGAGCGGGTTTGAAGTTAAGGAAAAAATATTTAGGACCTTATAAAATAGTCCGCATATTGAGGCATGGTAGATATTTAGTCGAAAAAGTAGGAGAGGAAGAGGGACCTAACCGGACTAACACAGTGGCAGAGCACATGAAAAAGTGGTATCCATCATTCGGGACGAATGAGGATGTCGGATGGCCGAATGTAGGAAAGGCAGTAACGGGAGTACCATTAACATAGAGAGAGGAAATAATCGAATAGAAACTAAGATCGAGTAATCGAAAAGAGAAGAGTTTGAGCTACGAGGGAGAGAGGTTGTGTTCTCGGTGCGCGGATTAAACGAAAGCGAGAGAAGAGAAAATTATAAAACACTGTGTAAATTAAATATAAGACGAATGAACGAAATAAAGTTATGATTTCTTAATGAATCCGTCGACAACAATTATTGCGAGAAAGTAGCCTCAAACTCGATACAACCGGGAGGATTATACGCGCATATGTATAAGTCCCCCCACATAAATTTCCCGCCACCGGAAGTACATGTTCTGCCAGCGGAGATAAGTTTTCTGGCAGCGCAGGAACGTAGTTCGTCAGCGGAGATAGGTTGTCCGGCAAGGGTTATAAGTTTTCGGCCAGAGGAGAAACGTAGTTCGTCTGCGGATATAAAATATCTGCCACCGGAAATAAGTTTTACGCCAGCGGAGAAACGTAATTCGTCTGCGGGGATAAATTGTCCGTCTGGGGATATAAATTTCCCGCCGCCGGAGATAAATTGTCCGCCAGCGGAGATAAGTTGTCCGTCAGCGGATATAGATTTCCCGCCACCGGAAAGAACTTTTCCGCCAGCGGAGAGACGTATTTCGTCAGCAGAGATAAGTTGTACGGCAGGGGATATAAATTTCCCCCTCTGGAGATAAGTTTTCTGCCAGAGGAGAAACGTACTTCGTCAGCGGAGATAAATTGTCTGCCACCGGAAATAAGTTTTCCGCCAGCGGAGAGACGTATTTCATCAGCAGAGATAAGTTGTCCGGCAGGGGATATAGATTTCCCGCCTCCAGAAATAACTTTTCCGCAGGGGAAAGACGTATTTCGTCAGCAGAGATAAGTTGTCCGGCAGGGGATATAAATTTCCCCCTCTGGAGATAAATTGTCTGCCAGCGGAGATAAGTTGTCCGTCAGCGGATATAGATTTCCCGCCACCGGAAAGAACTTTTCCGGCAGCGGAGAGACGTATTTCGTCAGCAGAGATAAGTTGTACGGCAGGGGATATAAATTTCCCCCTCTGGAGATAAATTGTCTGCCAGCGGAGATAAGTTGTCCCTCAGCGGATATAGATTACCCGCCACCGGAAACAAGTTTTCCGCCAGCGGAGAGCAGATATAAATTTCCCGCTACCGGAAGTACATGTTCTGCCAGCGGAGATAAGTTTTCTGGCAGCGCAGGAACGTAGTTCGTCAGCGGAGATAAATTGTCTGCCAGCGGCGATAAGTTGTTCGCCGGAGAGGCGTATTTCGTCAGCAGAGATAAGTTGTCCGGCAAGGGTTATAAGTTTTCTGCCAGAGGAGAAACGTAGTTCGTCAGCGGATATAAATTTCCCTCCACCGCAGAATATTTTTACCGCCAGCGGAGATGTTAAAAATGTAATCGATACTATTGTTTGAATAAGCAACAATTATCTGGTAACACTGTATTGTATCGTGCTCATAATGCATATACCATTTTTCTCACTCTCAAATAAACGTTTAACCGAACCACTACGTGTCTCTTGTATCAGCTCCGTTTTATATATCGCTTATATATATAACGGTAAACTAAAACGGTACAATTATATCCAACAGGAGAGATGTATTTTGTCAGCAGAGGTAAGATGTCCGGCAAGGGTAATAAGTTTTCTGCCGGCGGAGAATAGTATTTCGTCAGCAGAGATAAGTTGTCCGGCAGGGGATATTAATTTCCCGCCACCGGAAATAAGTTTTCCGCCAGCGGAGATACGTATTTCGTTAGCAGAGATAAGTTTTCCGCCAGCGGATATAAATTTCCCGCCACCGGAAATATGTTTTCCGCCAGCGGAGAGACGTATTTTGTCAGCAGAGATAAGATGTCCGGCAGGGGATATAAATTTCCCCGCTCTGGAGATAAGTTTTCTGCCAGAGGAGAAACGTAGTTCGTCAGCGGATATAAATTTCCCGCCACCGGAAATATGTTTTCCGCCAGCGGAGAGACGTATTTTGTCAGCAGATGTAAGATGTCCGGCAAGGGTTATAAATATCCCCCTCTGGAGATAAGTTTTCTGCCAGAGGAGAAACGTAGTTCGTCAGCGGATATAAAATATCTGCCACCGGAAATAAGTTTTACGCCAGCGGAGAAACGTTATTCGTCTGCGGGGATAAATTGTCCGTCTGGGGATATAAATTTCCCGCCGCCGGAGATAAATTGTCTGCCAGCGGAGATAAGTTGTCCCTCAGCGGATATAGATTACCCGCCACCGGAAACAAGTTTTCCGCCAGCGGAGAGACGTATTTCGTCAGCAGAGATAAGTTGTCCGGCAGGGGATATAAATTTCCCGCCACCGGAAGTACATGTTCTGCCAGCGGAGATAAGTTTTCTGGCAGCGCAGGAACGTAGTTCGTCAGCGGAGATAAATTGTCTGCCAGCGGCGATAAGTTGTTCGCCGGAGAGACGTATTTCGTCAGCAGAGATAAGTTGTCCGGCAAGGGTTATAAGTTTTCTGCCAGAGGAGAAACGTAGTTCGTCAGCGGATATAAATTATCTGCCACCAGAAATAAGTTTTACGCCAGCGGAGAAACGTAATTCGTCTGCGGGGATAAATTGTCCGTCTGGGGATATAAATTTCCCGCCGCCGGAGATAAATTGTCTGCCAGCGGAGATAAGTTGTCCGTCAGCGGATATAGATTTCCCGCCACCGGAAATAAGTTTTCCGCGAGCGGAGTGACGTTGTTCGTTAGCAGAGATAAGTTGTCCGGCAGGGGATATATATTTCCCGCCACCGGAAATAAGTTTTCCGCCAGCGGAGAGACGTATTTCGTCAGCAGAGATAAGTTGTCCGGCAGGGGATATAAATTTCCCGCCACCGGAAACAAGTTTTCCGCCAGCGGAGAGACGTATTTCGTCAGCAGAGATAAGTTGTCCGGCAGGGGATATAAATTTCCCGCCACCGGAAATAAGTTTTACGCCAGCGGAGAGACGTATTTCGTCAGCAGAGATAAGTTGTCCGGCAAGGGTTATAAGTTTTCTGCCAGAGGAGAAACGTAGTTCGTCAGCGGAGATAAATTGTCTGCCACCGGAAATAAGTTTTCTGCCATAGGAGAAACGTAGCTCGTCAGCGGGGATAAATTGTCCGTCAGGGGATATAAATTTCCCGCCGCCGGAGATAAGATTTCTGCCAGCGGATAATCGTAGTTCGTCAGCGGAGATAAATTGTCTGCCAGCGGAGATAAGTTGTCCGCCAGCGGATATAGATTTCCCGCCACCGGAAATAAGTTTTACGCCAGCGGAGAGACGTATTTCGTCATTAGAGATAATTTGTCTGGCAGGGGATATGGATTTCCCGCCACCGGAAATAAGTTTTCCGCCAGCGGAGAGACGTATTTCGTTAGCAGATATAAGTTGTCCGGCAAGGGTTATAAATTTCCCCCTCTGGAGATAAGTTTTCTGCCAGAGGAGCAACGTAGTTCGTCAGCGGGGATAAATTGTCCGTCAGGGGATAAAATTTCCCGCCACCGGAGATAAGATTTCTGCCAACGGATAATCGTAGTTCGTCACCGGAGATAAATTGTCTGCCACCGGAAATAAGTTTTCCGCCAGCGGAGAGACGTATTTCATCAGCAGAGATAAGTTGTCCGGCAGGGGATATAGATTTCCCGCCTCCGGAAATAACTTTTCCGCCAGCGGAAAGGCGTATTTCGTCAGCAGAGATAAGTTGTCCGGCAGGGGATATAAATTTCACGCCACCGGAAGTACATGTTCTGCCAGCGGAGATAAGTTTTCTGGCAGCGCAGGAACGTAGTTCGTCAGCGGAGATAAATTGTCTGCCAGCGGCGATAAGTTGTTCGCCGGAGAGGCTTATTTCGTCAGCAGAGATAAGTTGTCCGGCAGGGGATATAGATTTCCCGCCACCGGAAATAAGTTTTCTGTCGGCGGAGAATAGTATTTCGTCAGCAGAGATAAGTTGTCCGGCAGGGGATATTAATTTCCCGCCACCGGAAATAAGTTTTCCGCCAGCGGAGATACGTATTTCGTTAGCAGAGTTAAGTTTTCCGCCAGCGGATATAAATTTCCCGCCACCGGAAATATGTTTTCCGCCAGCGGAGAGACGTATTTTGTCAGCAGAGATAAGATGTCCGGCAGGGGATATAACTTTCCCCCTCTGGAGATAAGTTTTCTGCCAGAGGAGAAACGTAGTTCGTCAGCGGATATAAATTTCCCTCCACCGCAGAATATTTTTACCGCCAGCGGAGAGATGTATTTTGTCAGCAGAGGTAAGATGTCCGGCAAGGGTTATAAATATCCCCCTCTGGAGATAAGTTTTCTGCCAGATGAGAAACGTAGTTCGATATATAATATATCTGCCACCAGAAATAAATTTTACGCCAGCGGAGAAACGTAATTCGTCTGCGGGGATAAATTGTCCGTCTGGGGATATAAATTTCCCGCCGCCGGAGATAAATTGTCTGCCAGCGGAGATAAGTTGTCCCTCAGCGGATATAGATTACCCGCCACCGGAAACAAGTTTTCCGCCAGCGGAGAGACGTATTTCGTCAGCAGAGATAAGTTGTCCGGCAGGGGATATAAATTTCACGCCACCGGAAGTACATGTTCTGCCAGCGGAGATAAGTTTTCTGGCAGCGCAGGAACGTAGTTCGTCAGCGGAGATAAATTGTCTGCCAGCGGCGATAAGTTGTTCGCCGGAGAGGCTTATTTCGTCAGCAGAGATAAGTTGTCCGGCAGGGGATATAGATTTCCCGCCACCGGAAATAAGTTTTCTGTCGGCGGAGAATAGTATTTCGTCAGCAGAGATAAGTTGTCCGGCAGGGGATATTAATTTCCCGCCACCGGAAATAAGTTTTCCGCCAGCGGAGATACGTATTTCGTTAGCAGAGTTAAGTTTTCCGCCAGCGGATATAAATTTCCCGCCACCGGAAATATGTTTTCCGCCAGCGGAGAGACGTATTTTGTCAGCAGAGATAAGATGTCCGGCAGGGGATATAACTTTCCCCCTCTGGAGATAAGTTTTCTGCCAGAGGAGAAACGTAGTTCGTC
This sequence comes from Drosophila pseudoobscura, assembly GCF_009870125.1. Taxonomy (NCBI): domain Eukaryota; kingdom Metazoa; phylum Arthropoda; class Insecta; order Diptera; family Drosophilidae; genus Drosophila; species Drosophila pseudoobscura. The sequence continues at coordinate 20,185 of NW_022881715.1, read as the reverse complement.
AGCGGATATAAATTTCCCTCCACCGCTGAATTTTTTTACCGCCAGCGGAGAGATGTATTTTGTCAGCAGATGTAAGATGTCCGGCAAGGGTTATAAATATCCCCCTCTGGAGATAAGTTTTCTGCCAGATGAGAAACGTAGTTCGTCAGCGGATATAATATATCTGCCACCAGAAATAAATTTTACGCCAGCGGAGAAACGTAATTCGTCTGCGGGGATAAATTGTCCGTCTGGGGATATAAATTTCCCGCCGCCGGAGATAAATTGTCTGCCAGCGGAGATAAGTTGTCCCTCAGCGGATATAGATTACCCGCCACCGGAAACAAGTTTTCCGCCAGCGGAGAGACGTATTTCGTCAGCAGAGATAAGTTGTCCGGCAGGGGATATAAATTTCCCGCCACCGGAAGTACATGTTCTGCCAGCGGAGATAAGTTTTCTGGCAGCGCAGGAACGTAGTTCGTCAGCGGAGATAAATTGTCTGCCAGCGGCGATAAGTTGTTCGCCGGAGAGACGTATTTCGTCAGCAGAGATAAGTTGTCCGGCAAGGGTTATAAGTTTTCTGCCAGAGGAGAAACGTAGTTCGTCAGCGGATATAAATTATCTGCCACCAGAAATAAGTTTTACGCCAGCGGAGAAACGTAATTCGTCTGCGGGGATAAATTGTCCGTCTGGGGATATAAATTTCCCGCCGCCGGAGATAAATTGTCTGCCAGCGGAGATAAGTTGTCCGTCAGCGGATATAGATTTCCCGCCACCGGAAATAAGTTTTCCGCGAGCGGAGTGACGTTGTTCGTTAGCAGAGATAAGTTGTCCGGCAGGGGATATATATTTCCCGCCACCGGAAATAAGTTTTCCGCCAGCGGAGAGACGTATTTCGTCAGCAGAGATAAGTTGTCCGGCAGGGGATATAAATTTCCCGCCATCGGAGATAAGTTTTCCGCCAGCGCAGTGACGTATTTCGTTAGCAGAGATATGTTGTCCGGCAGGGGATATAAATTTCCCGCCGCCGGAGATAAATTGTCTGCCAGCGGAGATAAGTTGTCCGTCAGCGGATATAGATTTCCCGCCGCCGGAGATAGGATTTCTGCCAGCGGATAATCGTTTTTCGTCAGCAGAGATAAGTTGTCCGGCAGGGGATATAAATTTAACGCCATCGGAGATAAGTTTTCCGCCAGCGGAGAGACGTATTTCGTTAGCAGAGATAAGTTTTCCGCCAGCGAATATAAGTTTCCCGCCACCGGAAATATGTTTTCCGCCAGCGGAGAAACGTAATTCGTCTGCGGGGATAAATTGTCCTTCTGGGGATATAAATTTCCCGCCGCCGGAGATAAATTGTCTGCTAGCGGAGATAAGTTGTCCGTCAGCGGATATAGATTTCCCGCCACCGGAAACAAGTTTTCCGCCAGCGGAGAGACGTATTTCGTCAGCAGAGATAAGTTGTACGCAGGGGATATAAATTTCCCCCTCTGGAGATAAGTTTTCTGCCAGAGGAGAAACGTAGTTCGTCAGCGGATATAAATTATCTGCCACCGGAAATAAGTTTTCCGCCAGCGGAGAAACGTAATTCGTCTGCGGGAGATAAATTGTCTGCCAGCGGAGAAAAGTTGTTCGCCGGAGAGACGTATTTCGTCAGCAGAGATAAGTTGTCCGGCAGGGGGTATAGATTTCCCGCCACCGGAAATAAGTTTTCCGCCAGCGGAAAGACGTATTTCGTCAGCAGAGATAAGTTGTCCGGCAGGGGATATAAATTTCCCGCCACCGGAAGTACATGTTCTGCCAGCGGAGATAAGTTTTCTGCCAGCGGAGGAACGTGGTTTGTCAGCGGAGATAAATTGTCTGCCAGCGGCGATAAGTTGTTCGCCGGAGAGACGTATTTCGTCAGCAGAGATAAGTTGTCCGGCAGGGGATATAGATTTCCCGCCACCGGAAATAAGTTTTCCGCCAGCGGAGAGAAGTATTTCGTCAGCAGAGATAAGTTGTCCGGCAGCGGATATAAATTTCCCGCTACCGGAAATAAGTTTTCCGCCAGCGGAGAAACGTAATTCGTCTGCGGGTATAAATTGTTTGTCTGGGGATATAAATTTCCCGCCACCGGAAATAAGTTTTCCGCCAGCGGAGAGACGTATTTCGTCAGCAGAGATAAGTTGTCCGGCAGGGGATATAAATGTCCCGCCACCGGAAGTACATGTTCTGCCAGCGGAGATAAGTTTTCTGCCAGCGGAGGAACGTAGTTCGTCAGCGTAGATAAATTGTCTGCCAGCGGCGATAAGTTGTTCGCCGGAGAGACGTATTTCGTCAGCAGAGATAAGTTGTCCGGCAGGGGGTATAGAATTCCCGCCACCGGAAATAACTTTTCCGTCAGCGGAGAGACGTATTTCGTCAGCAGAGATAAGTTGTCCGGCAGGGGATATAAATTTCCCGCCACCGGAAATAAGTTTTCCGCCAGCGGAGAGACGTTTTTCGTTAGCAGAGATAAGTTTTCCGCCAGCGGATATAAATTTCCCGCCACCGGAAATAAGTTTTCCGCCATCGGAAAGACGTATTTCGTCAGCAGAGATAAGTTGTCCGGCAGGGGATATAAATTTCCCGCCACCGGAAGTACATGTTCTGCCAGCGGAGATAAGTTTTCTGCCAGCGGAGGAACGTAGTTCGTCAGCGTAGATAAATTGTCTGCCAGCGGCGATAAGTTGTTCGCCGGAGAGACGTATTTCGTCAGCAGAGATAAGTTGTCCGGCAGTGGGTATAGATTTCCCGCCACCGGAAATAACTTTTCCGTCAGCGGAGAGACGTATTTCGTCAGCAGAGATAAGTTGTCCGGCAAGGGTTATAAGTTTTCTGCCAGAGGAGAAACGTAGTTCGTCAGCGGATATAAATTATCTGCCACCAGAAATAAGTTTTACGCCAGCGGAGAAACGTAATTCGTCTGCGGGGATAAATTGTCCGTCTGGGGATATAAATTTCCCGCCGCCGGAGATAAATTGTCTGCCAGCGGAGATAAGTTGTCCGTCAGCGGATATAGATTTCCCGCCACCGGAAATAAGTTTTCCGCGAGCGGAGTGACGTTGTTCGTTAGCAGAGATAAGTTGTCCGGCAGGGGATATATATTTCCCGCCACCGGAAATAAGTTTTCCGCCAGCGGAGAGACGTATTTCGTCAGCAGAGATAAGTTGTCCGGCAGGGGATATAAATTTCCCGCCATCGGAGATAAGTTTTCCGCCAGCGCAGTGACGTATTTCGTTAGCAGAGATATGTTGTCCGGCAGGGGATATAAATTTCCCGCCGCCGGAGATAAATTGTCTGCCAGCGGAGATAAGTTGTCCGTCAGCGGATATAGATTTCCCGCCACCGGAAAGAACTTTTGCGCCAGCGGAGAGACGTATTTCGTCAGCAGAGATAAGTTGTACGGCAGGGGATATAAATTTCCCCCTCTGGAGATAAGTTTTCTGCCAGAGGAGAAACGTAGTTCGTCAGCGGAGATAAATTATCTGCCACCGGAAATAAGTTTTCTGCCAGAGGAGAAACGTTGTTCGTCAGCGGGGATAAATTGTCCGTCAGGGGATATAAATTTCCCGCCGCCGGAGATAGGATTTCTGCCAGCGGATAATCGTTTTTCGTCAGCAGAGATAAGTTGTCCGGCAGGGGATATAAATTTAACGCCATCGGAGATAAGTTTTCCGCCAGCGGAGAGACGTATTTCGTTAGCAGAGATAAGTTTTCCGCCAGCGAATATAAGTTTCCCGCCACCGGAAATATGTTTTCCGCCAGCGGAGAAACGTAATTCGTCTGCGGGGATAAATTGTCCTTCTGGGGATATAAATTTCCCGCCGCCGGAGATAAATTGTCTGCTAGCGGAGATAAGTTGTCCGTCAGCGGATATAGATTTCCCGCCACCGGAAACAAGTTTTCCGCCAGCGGAGAGACGTATTTCGTCAGCAGAGATAAGTTGTACGCAGGGGATATAAATTTCCCCCTCTGGAGATAAGTTTTCTGCCAGAGGAGAAACGTAGTTCGTCAGCGGATATAAATTATCTGCCACCGGAAATAAGTTTTCCGCCAGCGGAGAAACGTAATTCGTCTGCGGGAGATAAATTGTCTGCCAGCGGAGAAAAGTTGTTCGCCGGAGAGACGTATTTCGTCAGCAGAGATAAGTTGTCCGGCAGGGGGTATAGATTTCCCGCCACCGGAAATAAGTTTTCCGCCAGCGGAAAGACGTATTTCGTCAGCAGAGATAAGTTGTCCGGCAGGGGATATAAATTTCCCGCCACCGGAAGTACATGTTCTGCCAGCGGAGATAAGTTTTCTGCCAGCGGAGGAACGTGGTTTGTCAGCGGAGATAAATTGTCTGCCAGCGGCGATAAGTTGTTCGCCGGAGAGACGTATTTCGTCAGCAGAGATAAGTTGTCCGGCAGGGGATATAGATTTCCCGCCACCGGAAATAAGTTTTCCGCCAGCGGAGAGAAGTATTTCGTCAGCAGAGATAAGTTGTCCGGCAGCGGATATAAATTTCCCGCTACCGGAAATAAGTTTTCCGCCAGCGGAGAAACGTAATTCGTCTGCGGGTATAAATTGTTTGTCTGGGGATATAAATTTCCCGCCACCGGAAATAAGTTTTCCGCCAGCGGAGAGACGTATTTCGTCAGCAGAGATAAGTTGTCCGGCAGGGGATATAAATTTCCCGCCACCGGAAGTACATGTTCTGCCAGCGGAGATAAGTTTTCTGCCAGCGGAGGAACGTAGTTCGTCAGCGTAGATAAATTGTCTGCCAGCGGCGATAAGTTGTTCGCCGGAGAGACGTATTTCGTCAGCAGAGATAAGTTGTCCGGCAGGGGGTATAAATTTCCCGCCACCGGAAATAAGTTTTCCGCCAGCGGAGAGACGTTTTTCGTTAGCAGAGATAAGTTTTCCGCCAGCGGATATAAATTTCCCGCCACCGGAAATAAGTTTTCCGCCATCGGAAAGACGTATTTCGTCAGCAGAGATAAGTTGTCCGGCAGGGGATATAAATTTCCCGCCACCGGAAGTACATGTTCTGCCAGCGGAGATAAGTTTTCTGCCAGCGGAGGAACGTAGTTCGTCAGCGTAGATAAATTGTCTGCCAGCGGCGATAAGTTGTTCGCCGGAGAGACGTATTTCGTCAGCAGAGATAAGTTGTCCGGCAGTGGGTATAGATTTCCCGCCACCGGAAATAACTTTTCCGTCAGCGGAGAGACGTATTTCGTCAGCAGAGATAAGTTGTCCGGCAGGGGATATAAATTTCCCGCCACCGGAAGTACATGTTCTGCCAGCGGAGATAAGTTTTCTGCCAGCGGAGGAACGTAGTTCGTCAGCGGAGATAAATTGTCTGCCAGCGGCGATAAGTTGTTCGCCGGAGAGACGTATTTCGTCAGCAGAGATAAGTTGTCCGGCAGCGGATATAAATTTCCCGCTACCGGAAATAAGTTTTCCGCCAGCGGAGAAACGTAATTCGTCTGCGGGTATAAATTGTCTGTCTGGGGATATAAATTTCCCGCCACCGGAAATAAGTTTTCCGCCAGCGGAGAGACGTATTTCGTCAGCAGAGATAAGTTGTCCGGCAGGGGATAAAAATTTCCCGCCACCGGAAGTACATGTTCTGCCAGCGGAGATAAGTTTTCTGCCAGCGGAGGAACGTAGTTCGTCAGCGGAGATAAATTGTCTGCCAGCGGCGATAAGTTGTTCGCCGGAGAGACGTATTTCGTCAGCAGAGATAAGTTGTCCGGCAGCGGATATAAATTTCCCGCTACCGGAAATAAGTTTTCCGCCAGCGGAGAAACGTAATTCGTCTGCGGGTATAAATTGTCTGTCTGGGGATATAAATTTCCCGCCACCGGAGATAAGTTTTCTGCCAGCGGAGGAACGTAGTTCGTAAGCGGAGATAAATTGTCTGCCAGCGGCGATAAGTTGTTCGCTGGAGAGACGTATTTCGTCAGCAGAGATAAGTTGTCCGGCAGGGGGTATAGATTTCCCGCCACCGGAAATAAGTTTTCCGCCAGCGGAGAGACGTATTTCGTCAGCAGAGATAAGTTGTCCGGCAGCGGATATAAATTTCCCGCTACCGGAAATAAGTTTTCCGCCAGCGGAGAAACGTAATTCGTCTGCGGGTATAAATTGTCTGTCTGGGCATATAAATTTCCCGCCACCGGAAATAAGTTTTCCGCCAGCGGAGAGACGTATTTCGTCAGCAGAGATAAGTTGTCCGGCAGGGGATATAAATTTCCCGCCACCGGAAGTACATGTTCTGCCAGCGGAGATAAGTTTTCTGCCAGCGGAGGAACGTAGTTCGTCAGCGGAGATAAATTGTCTGCCAGCGGCGATAAGTTGTTCGCCGGAGAGACATATTTCGTCAGCAGAGATAAGTTGTCCGGCAGGGGGTATAGATTTCCCGCCACTGGAAATAAGTTTTCCGCCAGCGGAGAGACGTATTTCGTCAGCAGAGATAAGTTGTCCGGCAGCGGATATAAATTTCCCGCCACCGGAAATAAGTTTTCCGCCAGCGGAGAAACGTAATTCGTCTGCGAGTATAATCTGTATGGGGATAAAAATTTCCCGCCACCGGAAATAAGTTTTCCGCCAGCGGAGAGACGTATTTCGTCAGCAGAGATAAGTTGTCCGGCAGGGGATATATATTTCCCGCCACCGGAAATAAGTTTTCCGCCAGCGGAGTGACGTATTTCGTTAGCAGAGATAACGTGTCCGGCAGGGGATATAAATTTCCCGTAAACGGAAATAAGTTTTCCGCCAGCGGAGAGACGTTTTTCGTTAGCAGAGATAAGTTGTCTGGCAGGGGATATAGATTTCCCGGCACCGGAAATAAGTTTTCCGCCAGCGGAGAGACGTATTTTGTCAGCAGAGATAATTTGTCTGGCAGGGTCTATAGATTTCCCGCAGCCGTAGATGAGTTTTCCGCCAGCGGAGAGACGTAGTTCGTTAGCAGAGATAAGTTGTCAGGACGGGGATATAAACTTCTCGCCGCCGGAGATAAGTTTTCTGCATGCGGAGAGACGTATTTCGTCAGCAGAGATAAGTTGTCCGGCAGGGGATATAGATTTCCCGCCACCGGAAATAAGTTTTCCTCCAGCGGAGAGATGTATTTTTTCAGCCGAGATAAGATGTCCGGCAGGGGATATAAATTTCCCGCCGTCGGAGGTAAATGTTCTGCCGCCGGAGATAAGATTTCTGCCAGCGGAGAATCGTAGTTCGTTAGCGGAGATAAACTGTCTGCCAGCGGAGATAAGTTGTCCGGCAGGGGATATATATTTCCCGCCACCGGAGATAAGTTTACTGCCAGCGGAGAGACGTATTTCGTCAGCAGAGATAAGTTGTCCGGAAGGGGATATCTATTTCCCGCTACCGGAGATAAGTTTACTGCCAGCGGAGAGACGTATTTCGTCAGCAGAGATAAGTTGTCCGGCAGGGGATATATATTTCCCGCCACCGGAGATAAGTTTACTGCCAGCGGAGAGACGTATTTCGTCAGCAGAGATAAGTTGTCCGGCAGGGGATATATATTTCCCGCTACCGGAGATAAGTTTTCCGCCAGCGGAGAGACGTATTTCGTCAGCAAAGATAAGTTTTCTGCAAGCGGAGAGACGTATTTCGTCAGCAGAGATAAGTTGTCCGGCAGGGGATATAGATTTCCCGCCACCGGAAATAAGTTTTCTGCCAGCGTAGAGACGTATTTCGTCAGCAGTGATAAGTTGTCCGGCAGGGGATATATATTTCCCGCCACCGGAGATAAGTTTACTGCCAGCGGAGAGACGTATTTCGTCAGCAGAGATAAGTTGTCCGGCAGGGGATATATATTTCCCGCCACCGGAGATAAGTTTACTGCCAGCGGAGAGATGTATTTCGTCAGCAGAGATAAGTTGTCCGGCAGGGGATATATATTTCCCGCCACCGGAAATTAGTTTTTCGCCAGCGGAGAGACGTATTTAGTCAGCAAAGATAAATTTTCTGCATGCGGAGAGACGTATTTCGTCAGCAGAGATAAGTTGTCCGGCAGGGGATATAGATTTCCCGCCACCGGAAATAAGTTTTCCGCCAGCGGAGACACGTATTTCGTTAGCAGAGATAAGTTGTCCGGCGGGGGATATAAACTTCCCGCCACAGGAAATTAGTTTTCCGCCAGCGGAGAGAGGTATTTCGTTAGCAGAGATAAGTTGTCCGGCAGGGGATATAAACTTCCCGCCACAGGAAATTAGTTTTCCGCCAGCGGAGAGAGGTATTTCGTCAGCAGACATAAGTTGTCTGACAGGGAATATAGATTTCTCGCCGCCGGAGATAAGTTTTCCGCCAGCGGAGAGACGTATTTCGTTGGCAGAGATAAGTTGTCAAGCCGGGGATATAAATTTCTCGCCGCCGGAGATCAGTTTTCTGCAAGCGGTGAGACGTATTTCGTCAGCAGAGATAAGTTGTCCGGCAGGGGATATAAACTTCCCGCTACCGGAAATTAGTTTTCCGCCAGCGGAGAGACGTATTTCGTCAGCACAGATAAGTTTTCTGCAAGCGGAGAGACGTATTTCGTCAGCAGAGATAAGTTTTCCGGCAGGGGATATAGATTTCCCGCCACCGGAAATAAGTTTTCCGCCAGCGGAGAGACGTATTTCGTTGGCAGAGATAAGTTGTCAAGCCGGGGATATAAATTTCTCGCCGCCGGAGATAAGTTTTCTGCAAGCGGTGAGACGTATTTCGTCAGCAGAGATAAGTTGTCCGGCAGGGGATATAAACTTCCCGCTACCGGAAATTAGTTTTCCGCCAGCGGAGAGACGTATTTCGTCAGCAGAGATAAGTTTTCTGCAAGCAGAGCAACGTAGTTCGTCTGCGGAGATAAGTTGTCCGGCAGGGCATATAGATTTCCCTCCACCGGAAATTAGTTTTCCGCCAGCGAAAAGACGTATTTCGTCAGCACAGAAAGGTTTTCTGCAAGCGGAGAGACGTATTTCGTCAGCAGAGATAAGTTGTCCGGCAGGGGATATAGATTTCCCGCCACCGGAAATAAGTTTTCCTCCAGCGGAGAGATGTATTTTGGCAGCCGAGATAAGTTGTCCGGCAGGGGATATATATTTCCCGCCACCGGAGATAAGTTTACTGCCAGCGGAGAGACGTATTTCGTCAGCAGAGATAAGTTGTCCGGCAGGGGATATATATTTCCCGCCACAGGAAATTAGTTTTCCGCCAGCGGAGAGAGGTATTTCGTCAGCATTGATAAGTTGTCCGGCAGGGGATAAGTTTACTGCCAGCGGAGAGACGTATTTCGTCAGCAGAGATAAGTTGTCCGGCAGGGGATATATATTTCCCGCCACCGGAGATAAGTTTACTGCCAGCGGAGAGACGTATTTCGTCAGCAGAGATAAGTTGTCCGGCAGGGGATATATATTTCCCGCCACCGGAGATAAGTTTACTGCCAGCGGAGAGACGTATTTCGTCAGCAAAGATAAGTTTTCTGCAAGCGGAGAGACGTATTTCGTCAGCAGAGATAAGTTTTCCGGCAGGGGATATAGATTTCCCGCCACCGGAAATAAGTTTTCCTCCAGCGGAGAGATGTATTTTGTCAGCCGAGATAAGACTTCCGGCAGGGCATATAAATTTCCCGCCGACGGAGGTAAATGTTCTGCCAGCGGAGATAAGTTTTCTGCCGGCGGAGAAATGTAGTTCGTCAGCAGAGATAAGTAGTCCGGCAGCGAAGATAAGATGTCTGTTATCGGAGAAAAGTTTTCCGCCAGCGGATATAAATTTCCGCCACCGCAGATAAGTTTTCCGCCAGCGAAGAGATGTATTTTGTCAGCAGAGATAAGATGTCCGGCAGGTGATATAAATTCCTCGCCTCCATAAGCAGGCGGTGTAGATTTCCCGGCACCGGAAATAAGTTTTCCGCCAGCGGAGAGACGTATTTCGTCAACAGAGATAAGTTGTCTGGCAGGGGATATAAATTACTCGCCGCCGGAGATAAGTTTTCCGCCAGCGGAGAGACGTATTTTGTTAGCAGAGATAAGTTGTCTGGTAGGGGATATAGATTTCCCGGCACCGGAAATAAGTTTTCGGCCAGCGGAGAGACGTATTTTGTCAGCAGAGATAATTTGTCTGGCAGGGTCTACAGATTTCCCGCAGCCGTAGATGAGTTTTCCGCCAGCGGAGAGACGGAGTTCGTTAGCAGAGATAAGTTGTCAGGACGGGGATATAAACTTCTCGCCGCCGGAGATAAGTTTTCTGCATGCGGAGAGACGTATTTCGTCAGCAGAGATAAGTTGTCCGGCAGGGAATATAAATTTCCCGCCACCGGAAATAAGTTTTCCTCCAGCGGAGAGATGTATTTTTTCAGCCGAGATCAGATGTCCGGCAGGGGATATAAATTTCCCGCCGTCGGAGGTAAATGTTCTGCCAGCGGAGATAAGTTTTCTGCCGGCGGAGAAACGTAGTTCGTCAGCAGAGATAAGTTGTCCGGCAGCGAAGATAAGATGTCTGTTATCGGAGAAAAGTTTTCCGCCAGCGGATATAAATTTCCGCGACCGCAGATAAGTTTTCCGCCAGCGAAGAGATGTATTTTGTCAGCAGAGATAAGATGTCCGGCAGGTGATATAAATTCCTCGCCTCCATAAGCAGGGGGTATAGATTTCCCGGCACCGGAAATAAGTTGTCCGCCAGCGGAGAGACGTATTTCGTCAACAGAGATAAGTTGTCTGGCAGGGGATATAGATTTCCCGCCGCCGGATATAATTTTTCTGCCAGCGGAGAGACGTATTTCGTCAACAGAGATAAGTTGTCTGGCAGGGGATATAAATTACTCGCCGCCGGAGATAAGTTTTCCGCCAGCGGAGAGACGTATTTCGTTAGCAGAGATAAGTTGTCTGGTAGGGGATATAGATTTCCCGGCACCGGAAATAAGTTTTCCGCCAGCGGAGAGACGTATTTTGTCAGCAGAGATAATTTGTCTGGAAGGGTCTATAGATTTCCTGCAGGCGTAGATGAGTTTTCCGCCAGCGGAGAGACGTAGTTCGTTAGCAGAGATAAGTTGTCAGGACGGGGATATAAACTTCTCGCCGCCGGAGATAAGTTTTCTGCATGCGGAGAGACGTATTTCGTCAGCAGAGATAAGTTGTCCGGCAGGGGATATAGATTTCCCGCCACCGGCAATAAGTTTTCCTCCAGCGGAGAGATGTATTTTTTCAGCCGAGATAAGATGTCCGGCAGGGGATATAAATTTTCCGCCGTCGGAGGTAAATGTTCTGCCAGCGGAGATAAGTTTTCTGCCGGCGGAGAAACGTAGTTCGTCAGCAGAGATAAGTTGTCCGGCAGCGAAGATAAGATGTCTGTTATCGGAGAAAAGTTTTCCGCCAGCGGATATACATTTCCGCCACCGCAGATAAGTTTTCCGCCAGCGAAGAGATGTATTTTGTCAGCAGAGATAAGTTGTCCGGCAGGGAATATATATTTCCCGCCACCGGAGATAAGTTTACTGCCAGCGGAGAGACGTATTTCGTCAGCAGAGATAAGTTGTCCGGCAGGGGATATATATTTCCCGCCACCGGAAATTAGTTTTGCGCCAGCGGAGAGACGTATTTAGTCAGCAAAGATAAATTTTCTGCAAGCGGAGAGACGTATTTCGTCAGCAGAGATAAGTTGTCCGGCAGGGGATATAGATTTCCCGCCACAGGAAATTAGTTTTCCGCCAGCGGAGAGAGGTATTTCGTCAGCAGACATAAGTTGTCTGGCAGGGAATATAGATTTCTCGCCGCCGGAGATAAGTTTTCCGCCAGCGGAGAGACGTATTTCGTTGGCAGAGATAAGTTGTCAAGCCGGGGATATAAATTTCTCGCCGCCGGAGATAAGTTTTCTGCAAGCGGAGAGACGTATTTCGTCAGCAGAGATAAGTTGTCCGGCAGGGGACGTAAACTTCCCGCCACCGGAAATTAGATTTCCGCCAGCGGAGAGACGTATTTAGTCAGCAAAGATAAATTTTCTGCAAGCGGAGAGACGTATTTCGTCAGCAGAGATAAGTTGTCCAGCAGGGGATATAGATTTCCCGCCACCGGAAATAAGTTTTCCGCCAGCGGAGACACGTATTTCGTTAGCAGAGATAAGTTGTCCGGCAGGGGATATAAACTTCCCGCCACAGGAAATTAGTTTTCCGCCAGCGGAGAGAGGTATTTCGTCAGCAGAGATAAGTTGTCCGGCAGATGATATATATTTCCCGCCACCGGAAATTAGTTTTCCGCCAGCGAAAAGACGTATTTCGTCAGCAGAGATAAGTTTTCTGCCAGAGGAGAAACGTAGTTCGTCAGCGGGGATAAATTGTCCGTCAGGGGATATAAATTTCCCGCCGCCGGAGATAAGATTTCTGCCAGCGGATAATCGTAGTTCGTCAGCGGAGATAAATTGTCTGCCAGCGGAGATAAGTTGTCCGCCAGCGGATATAGATTTCCCGCCGCCGGAGATAAGTTTTTTGCCACCGTAGAGACGTATTTCGTCAGCAGAGATAAGTTGTCCGGCAGATGATATATATTTCCCGCCACCGGAAATTAGTTTTCCGCCAGCGAAAAGACGTATTTCGTCAGCAGAGATAAGTTTTCTGCCAGAGGAGAAACGTAGTTCGTCAGCGGGGATAAATTGTCCGTCAGGGGATATAAATTTCCCGCCGCCGGAGATAAGATTTCTGCCAGCGGATAATCGTAGTTCGTCAGCGGAGATAAATTGTCTGCCAGCGGAGATAAGTTGTCCGCCAGCGGATATAGATTTCCCGCCACCGGAAATAAGTTTTACGCCAGCGGAGAAACGTATTTCGTCATTAGAGATAATTTGTCTGGCAGGGGATATGGATTTCCCGCCACCGGAAATAAGTTTTCCGCCAGCGAAGAGACGTATTTCGTTAGCAGATATAAGTTGTCCGGCAAGGGTTATAAATTTCCCCCTCTGGAGATAAGTTTTCTGCCAGAGGAGCAACGTAGTTCGTCAGCGGGGATAAATTGTCCGTCAGGGGATAAAATTTTCCGCCACCGGAGATAAGATTTCTGCCAGCGGATAATCGTAGTTCGTCACCGGAGATAAATTGTCTGCCACCGGAAATAAGTTTTCCGCCAGCGGAGAGACGTATTTCATCAGCAGAGATAAGTTGTCCGGCAGGGGATATAGATTTCCCGCCTCCGGAAATAACTTCTCCGCCAGCGGAAAGGCGTATTTCGTCAGCAGAGATAAGTTGTCCGGCAGGGGATATAAATTTCACGCCACCGGAAGTACATGTTCTGCCAGCGGAGATAAGTTTTCTGGCAGCGCAGGAACGTAGTTCGTCAGCGGAGATAAATTGTCTGCCAGCGACGATAAGTTGTTCGCCGGAGAGACTTATTTCGTCAGCAGAGATAAGTTGTCCGGCAGGGGATATAGATTTCCCGCTACCGGAGATAAGTTTACTGCCAGCGGAGAGACGTATTTCGTCAGCAGAGATAAGTTGTCCGGCAGGGGATATATATTTCCCGCTACCGGAGATAAGTTTACTGCCAGCGGAGAGACGTATTTCGTCAGCAGAGATAAGTTGTCCGGCAGGGGATATATATTTCCCGCTACCGGAGATAAGTTTACTGCCAGCGGAGAGACGTATTTCGTCAGCAGAGATAAGTTGTCCGGCAGGGGATATATATTTCCCGCCACCGGAGATAAGTTTACTGCCAGCGGAGAGACGTATTTCGTCAGCAGAGATAAGTTGTCCGGTAGGGGATATATATTTCCCGCCACCGGAGATAAGTTTACTGCCAGCGGAGAGACGTATTTCGTCAGCAGAGATAAGTTGTCCGGCAGGGGATATATATTTCCCGCTACCGGAGATAAGTTTACTGCCAGCGGAGAGACGTATTTCGTCAGCAGAGATAAGTTGTCCGGCAGGGGATATATATTTCCCGCCACCGGAGATAAGTTTACTGCCAGCGGAGAGACGTATTTCGTCAGCAAAGATAAGTTTTCTGCAAGCGGAGAGACGTATTTCGTCAGCAGAGATAAGTTGTCCGGCAGGGGATATAGATTTCCCGCCACCGGAAATAAGTTTTCCTCCAGCGGAGAGATGTATTTTGTCAGCCGAGATAAGACTTCCGGCAGGGCATATAAATTTCCCGCCGACGGAGGTAAATGTTCTGCCAGCGGAGATAAGTTTTCTGCCGGCGGAGAAATGTAGTTCGTCAGCAGAGATAAGTAGTCCGGCAGCGAAGATAAGATGTCTGTTATCGGAGAAAAGTTTTCCGCCAGCGGATATAAATTTCCGCGACCGCAGATATGTTTTCCGCCAGCGAAGAGATGTATTTTGTCAGCAGAGATAAGATGTCCGGCAGGTGATATAAATTCCTCGCCTCCATAAGCAGGGGGTATAGATTTCCCGGCACCGGAAATAAGTTGTCCGCCAGCGGAGAGACGTATTTCGTCAACAGAGATAAGTTGTCTGGCAGGGGATATAGATTTCCCGCCGCCGGATATAATTTTTCTGCCAGCGGAGAGACGTATTTCGTCAACAGAGATAAGTTGTCTGGCAGGGGATATAAATTACTCGCCGCCGGAGATAAGTTTTCCGCCAGCGGAGAGACGTATTTCGTTAGCAGAGATAAGTTGTCTGGTAGGGGATATAGATTTCCCGGCACCGGAAATAAGTTTTCCGCCAGCGGAGAGACGTATTTTGTCAGCAGAGATAATTTGTCTGGCAGGGTCTATAGATTTCCCGCAGCCGTAGATGAGTTTTCCGCCAGCGGAGAGACGTAGTTCGTTAGCAGAGATAAGTTGTCAGGACGGGGATATAAACTTCTCGCCGCCGGAGATAAGTTTTCTGCATGCGGAGAGACGTATTTCGTCAGCAGAGATAAGTTGTCCGGCAGGGGATATAGATTTCCCGCCACCGGCAATAAGTTTTCCTCCAGCGGAGAGATGTATTTTTTCAGCCGAGATAAGATGTCCGGCAGGGGATATAAATTTCCCGCCGTCGGAGGTAAATGTTCTGCCAGCGGAGATAAGTTTTCTGCCGGCGGAGAAACGTAGTTCGTCAGCAGAGATAAGTTGTCCGGCAGCGAAGATAAGATGTCTGTTATCGGAGAAAAGTTTTCCGCCAGCGGATATACATTTCCGCCACCGCAGATAAGTTTTCCGCCAGCGAAGAGATGTATTTTGTCAGCAGAGATAAGGTGTCCGGCAGGGAATATATATTTCCCGCCACCGGAGATAAGTTTACTGCCAGCGGAGAGACGTATTTCGTCAGCAGAGATAAGTTGTCCGGCAGGGGATATATATTTCCCGCCACCGGAAATTAGTTTTCCGCCAGCGGAGAGACGTATTTAGTCAGCAAAGATGAATTTTCTGCAAGCGGAGAGACGTATTTCGTCAGCAGAGATAAGTTGTCCGGCAGGGGATATAGACTTCCCGCCACAGGAAATTAGTTTTCCGCCAGCGGAGAGAGGTATTTCGTCAGCAGACATAAGTTGTCTGGCAGGGAATATAGATTTCTCGCCGCCGGAGATAAGTTTTCCGCCAGCGGAGAGACGTATTTCGTTGGCAGAGATAAGTTGTCAAGCCGGGGATATAAATTTCTCGCCGCCGGAGATAAGTTTTCTGCAAGCGGAGAGGCGTATTTCGTCAGCAGAGATAAGTTGTCCGGCAGGGGACGTAAACTTCCCGCCACCGGAAATTAGTTTTCCGCCAGCGGAGAGACGTATTTAGTCAGCAAAGATAAATTTTCTGCAAGCGGAGAGACGTATTTCGTCAGCAGAGATAAGTTGTCCAGCAGGGGATATAGATTTCCCGCCACCGGAAATAAGTTTTCCGCCAGCGGAGACACGTATTTCGTTAGCAGAGATAAGTTGTCCGGCAGGGGATATAAACTTCCCGCCACAGGAAATTAGTTTTCCGCCAGCGGAGAGAGGTATTTCGTCAGCAGACATAAGTTGTCTGGCAGGGAATATAGATTTCTCGCCGCCGGAGATAAGTTTTCCGCCAGCGGAGAGACGTATTTCGTTGGCAGAGATAAGTTGTCAAGCCGGGGATATAAATTTCTCGCCGCCGGAGATAAGTTTTCTGCAAGCGGAGATACGTATTTCGTCAGCAGAGATAAGTTGTCCGGCAGGGGATATAAACTTCCCGCTACCGGAAATTAGTTTTCCGCCAGCGGAGAGACGTATTTCGTCAGCAGAGATAAGTTTTCTGCAAGCGGAGCAACGTAGTTCGTCTGCGGAGATAAGTTGTCCGGCAGGGGATATAGATTTCCCGCCGCCGGAGAAAAGTTTTTTGCCACCTTAGAGACGTATTTCGTCAGCAGAGATAAGTTGTCCGGCAGATGATATATATTTCCCGCCACCGGAAATTAGTTTTCCGCCAGCGAAAAGACGTATTTCGTCAGCAGAGATAAGTTTTCTGCCAGAGGAGAATCGTAGTTCGTCAGCGGGTATAAATTGTCCGTCAGGGGATATAAATTTCCCGCCGCCGGAGATAAGATTTCTGCCAGCGGATAATCGTAGTTCGTCAGCGGAGATAAATTGTCTGCCAGCGGAGATAAGTTGTCCGCCAGCGGATATAGATTTCCCGCCACCGGAAATAAGTTTTACGCCAGCGGAGAGACGTATTTCGTCATAAGAGATAATTTGTCTGGCAGGGGATATGGATTTCCCGCCACCGGAAATAAGTTTTCCGCCAGCGGAGAGACGTATTTCGTTAGCAGATATAAGTTGTCCGGCAAGGGTTATAAATTTCCCCCTCTGGAGATAAGTTTTCTGCCAGAGGAGCAACGTAGTTCGTCAGCGGGGATAAATTGTCCGTCAGGGGATAAAATTTCCCGCCACCGGAGATAAGATTTCTGCAAGCGGATAATCGTAGTTCGTCACCGGAGATAAATTGTCTGCCACCGGAAATAAGTTTTCCGCCAGCGGAGAGACGTATTTCATCAGCAGAGATAAGTTGTCCGGCAGGGGATATAGATTTCCCGCCTCCGGAAATAACTTTTCCGCCAGCGGAAAGGCGTATTTCGTCAGCAGAGATAAGTTGTCCGGCAGGGGATATAAATTTCACGCCACCGGAAGTACATGTTCTGCCAGCGGAGATAAGTTTTCTGGCAGCGCAGGAACGTAGTTCGTCAGCGGAGATAAATTGTCTGCCAGCGGCGATAAGTTGTTCGCCGGAGAGACTTATTTCGTCAGCAGAGATAAGTTGTCCGGCAGGGGATATAGATTTCCCGCCACCGGAAATAAGTTTTCTGTCTGCGGAGAATAGTATTTCGTCAGCAGAGATAAGTTGTCCGGCAGGGGATATTAATTTCCCGCCACCGGAAATAAGTTTTACGCCAGCGGAGAGACGCATTTCGTCATTAGAGATAATTTGTCTGGCAGGGGATATGGATTTCCCGCCACCGGAAATAAGTTTTCCGCCAGCGGAGAGACGTATTTTGTCAGCAGAGATAAGATGTCCGGCAGGGGATATAACTTTCCCCCTCTGGAGATAAGTTTTCTGCCAGATGAGAAACGTAGTTCGTCAGCGGATATAATATATCTGCCACCGGAAATAAATTTTACGCCAGCGGAGAAACGTAATTCGTCTGCGGGGATAAATTGTCCGGCAGGGGATATATATTTCCCGCCACCGGAGATAAGTTTACTGCCAGCGGAGAGACGTATTTCGTCAGCAGAGATAAGTTGTCCGGCAGGGGATATATATTTCCCGCCACCGGAGATAAGTTTACTGCCAGCGGAGAGACGTATTTCGTCAGCAAAGATAAGTTTTCTGCAAGCGGAGAGACGTATTTCGTCAGCAAAGATAAGTTTTCTGCAAGCGGAGAGACGTATTTCGTCAGCAGAGATAAGTTGTCCGGCAGGGGATATAGATTTCCCGCCACCGGAAATAAGTTTTCCTCCAGCGGAGAGATGTATTTTGTCAGCCGAGATAAGATGTCCGGCAGGGGATATAAATTTCCCGCCACCGGAAGTACATGTTCTGCCAGCGGAGATAAGTTTTCTGGCAGCGCAGGAACGTAGTTCGTCAGCGGAGATATATTGTCTGCCAGCGGCGATACGTTGTTCGCCGGAGAGACGTATTTCGTCCGGCAAGGGTTATAAGTTTTCTGCAAGAGGAGAAACGTAGTTCGTCAGCGGATATAAATTATCTGCCACCAGAAATAAGTTTTACGCCAGCGGAGAAACGTAATTCGTCTGCGGGGATAAATTGTCCGTCTGGGGATATAAATTTCCCGCCGCCGGAGATAAATTGTCTGCCAGCGGAGATAAGTTGTCCCTCAGCGGATATAGATTACCCGCCACCGGAAACAAGTTTTCCGCCAGCGGAGAGACGTATTTCGTCAGCAGAGATAAGTTGTCCGGCAGGGGATATAAATTTCCCGCCACCGGAAGTACATGTTCTGCCAGCGGAGATAAGTTTTCTGGCAGCGCAGGAACGTAGTTCGTCAGCGGAGATAAATTGTCTGCCAGCGGCGATAAGTTGTTCGCCGGAGAGACGTATTTCGTCCGGCAAGGGTTATAAGTTTTCTGCCAGAGGAGAAACGTAGTTCGTCAGCGGATATAAATTATCTGCCACCAGAAATAAGTTTTACGCCAGCGGAGAAACGTAATTCGTCTGCGGGGATAAATTGTCCGTCTGGGGATATAAATTTCCCGCCGCCGGAGATAAATTGTCTGCCAGCGGAGATAAGTTGTCCGTCAGCGGATATAGATTTCCCGCCACCGGAAATAAGTTTTCCGCGAGCGGAGTGACGTTGTTCGTTAGCAGAGATAAGTTGTCCGGCAGGGGATATATATTTCCCGCCACCGGAAATAAGTTTTCCGCCAGCGGAGAGACGTATTTCGTCAGCAGAGATAAGTTGTCCGGCAGGGGATATAAATTTCCCGCCATCGGAGATAAGTTTTCCGCCAGCGGAGAGACGTATTTCGTTAGCAGAGATAAGTTTTCCGCCAGCGGATATAAATTTCCCGCCACCGGAAATATGTTTTCCGCCAGCGGAGTGACGTATTTCGTTAGCAGAGATATGTTGTCCGGCAGGGGATATAAATTTCCCGCCGCCGGAGATAAATTGTCTGCCAGCGGAGATAAGTTGTCCGTCAGCGGATATAGATTTCCCGCCACCGGAAAGAACTTTTCCGCCAGCGGAGAGACGTATTTCGTCAGCAGAGATAAGTTGTACGGCAGGGGATATAAATTTCCCCCTCTGGAGATAAGTTTTCTGCCAGAGGAGAAACGTAGTTCGTCAGCGGAGATAAATTGTCTGCCACCGGAAATAAGTTTTCTGCCAGAGGAGAAACGTTGTTCGTCAGCGGGGATAAATTGTCCGTCAGGGGATATAAATTTCCCGCCGCCGGAGATAGGATTTCTGCCAGCGGATAATCGTTTTTCGTCAGCAGAGATAAGTTGTCCGGCAGGGGATATAAATTTAACGCCATCGGAGATAAGTTTTCCGCCAGCGGAGAGACTTATTTCGTTAGCAGAGATAAGTTTTCCGCCAGCGAATATAAGTTTCCCGCCACCGGAAATATGTTTTCCGCCAGCAGAGAAACGTAATTCGTCTGCGGGGATAAATTGTCCTTCTGGGGATATAAATTTCCCGCCGCCGGAGATAACATGTCTGCTAGCGGAGATAAGTTGTCCGTCAGCGGATATAGATTTCCCGCCACCGGAAACAAGTTTTCCGCCAGCGGAGAGACGTATTTCGTCAGCAGAGATAAGTTGTACGGCAGGGGATATAAATTTCCCCCTCTGGAGATAAGTTTTCTGCCAGAGGAGAAACGTAGTTCGTCAGCGGATATAAATTATCTGCCACCGGAAATAAGTTTTCCGCCAGCGGAGAAACGTAATTCGTCTGCGGGAGATAAATTGTCTGCCAGCGGAGAAAAGTTTCCGTCAGCGGATATAGATTTCCCGCCACCCGAAATAAGTTTTCCGCCAGTATAGTGACGTATTTCGTTAGCAGAGATATGTTGTCCGGCAGGGGATATAAATTTCCCGAAACCGGAAATAAGTTTTCCGCCAGCGGAGTGGCGTATTTCGTTAGCAGAGATAAGTTGTCCGGCAGGGGATATAAATTTCCCGCCACCGGAAATAAGTTTTCCGCCAGCGGAGAGACGTTTTTCGTTAGCAGAGATAAGTTTTCCGCCAGCGGATATAAATTTCCCGCCACCGGAAATAAGTTTTCCGCCAGCGGAAAGACGTATTTCGT